>NC_137797.1:33265022-33377522 GCF_963383645.1 Muscardinus avellanarius
TGAAGATTTTCTGAGAAGGTCAGGCTTTAGACCTTGTCTTTTCCTGCTCTTGACAGGTACTTGACCCTACTCTTCAATCAGAGATTTTTCTTTCCTCTGAAACCTACCTTAGGAGTTCTCAAAATGTCTCCAGAATCAACAGCCTGCTCAGGACCAACGATTTTATGAGAAATACAAATTCTCCAACCCCTTCCCAGATATATTAAAAAAGAAACTCTGGGACAGAATCCAGCTAGCTATGCTTTAAGCGGCCTTCCAGATGATTGGAAATTATGCTAAAGATAGAGAAATATGGCCTGCATTACTGACCACCAAGCTACTAATTTGGAATTGTATTAGATGACTAGGGCTCTTAAAACCCAGGACCACACACTGGGTGGCTTAAACAATAGAACTTTGTTGTTTCACAGATCTTGAGGCTAGAAGCCCAAGACAAGGTGTTAGCAGGATTGGATCCTTCTGAAAGCAACAATAGAGCGTCTCTCCCAGGCTTCTCTCCCAGCTTCTGAGGGCTCTCTAGCAACCTTTGGTGTTCCTTGGCTTGTAGAAGCGTTGCTTTACATCTTTATGTGAGGTTCTTCATGTGTGTGTGTGTCTGTCTGTTTCCTCTGTTTATAAGAACACCAGTTTTATTGGATTAAGGGCCCAACCTATGTCACTATGAGCTCATCTTAATCTAACTAATCACATTTACAACCTTTTTCTTTTTGGATAAGGTCACAGGGGTACTAGGCATTAGGATTTCACCTTTTTTGGGGGGTGGGGGTAGTCCCTGGTTCCACCTCTAATAATCCCACTTACTGATAAGTATATAGTCTGATTGATGGGGCCAGCTGTTCTTTTTCCTGGCTAATGTTTTTGGCTCTGGCTTTTAGACATCTCACCTGACATCATATAGCACTACACCCAAATCTGTGTAGCCTAGTCAATTAGTCAATTGTTACTATAAATATGTTGTACCCTTGCAAACTAAATTATAGTTATAAAATAATTTAAAAGTAAATATGCTGTCAAACATTGCTGATATTCCAGTTTTAGGATCTGATGGCAAAGATAATAGATAAGCATTATTGCGAGCTTATTATGTTTTAACAAGTACATTAAATATTTTGTGTGCATTATGCCAGCTTTTTCCTTACAACAATTTTATGATTTTTTTATATTTACTCAGGGAAGAGGACAGTGAGGGTCAAATTGCTTAAATAGCTTGTAAAAACGATTAGAAGGCATTTCTGAAAGTTAGACTAAGTTGGTTTACCAACTGTTTACCACTATTCAAGACAACCACTGCGGGTAGGATAAGGACATAAAAAGAGACTTACATGGAAATATTTTGTGGCTTTTAAATTTTTGTGTGGATGCCTCATGGATTACAGTTGAGGTAAGCTGACCCTGTATAGTTAATTGCAAGGTGAAGTGAACAGATCGTACTTAGATACTTGAAAACATAGTTCCTAGGAGTCAACATAACATCCTGTTGATGCAGAATTAAATTTTTAGGGAGCACTTTAACAGTTGGAGATGTGATAAAACATAAAGGGAGTGGCACAGTCTATGAAAGAAGAGCCACAGATTCTTTTTCTAACAGTGTGAAAAAATCACAATTTTTTTCACTAAGACAACTAAAGGCAAACAACAGCAAAAAAAAAAAAAAACAAAAAACAAAAAACAGAGCAGAGACTTAAGTTACATGTTAGATTGCACAAATATTCACCTCCCTCTCCCCTCTAATTACCCATAGGCACCTCTTTGCCTCACCACACCTAGCTGAAGCTGTACCTTTTTTTACATTCTTATTAGCAATATCTGAAATTTTTGGTTTCTCTATATCCACATTTGTTCAATCCCCAGCACCACATACACACAAAAAGAGTAAATTAGAAAATGTATTTTGCTTAACATACAGATTAAAGGATTGGAGATCTTCCAAGTAAGAGTGGCTCTTGGGTAGTGCCTGGTGGTATACATATAATTCCCAGCACTTCGGAAGCTGAGACAAGAGCATCACAGGTCTGAGGACAGCCTCAGTAACTTAGTGAGGTCCTCGGCAACTTAGTGAAATCTTGTTAAAATAAAAAATAAAATAGGGCTGCGTGCATAGCTTGGAGGTAGAATGTCCCTGGAGGAGAGAGAGAGAGAGAGAGAGAGAGAGAAGAGAAGAGAAGAGAAGAGAAGAGAAGAGAAGAGAAAAAAGGAAGAAAAGCTCTTGGGGCTATGTTGACTATTTTTCTACTAGCAGTCCATTTTTTATCATTGTGTTTTCTTAGTAAAAATTTGATTTAGGATTTTCCCTGAGCATGATTACATGAGTTTATAGTTTATTTATTTGAATGTTTGCAGTAGCTGTGGTTTGGATGCTTACAGAATTCAGGAGCAATCAATTGGGGAGCAGTTTAAAAAATACATGATATCCAAGAGACTTGGATGATTTAGTAGATGTGTTCAGGGACTTGAGAAATGAGAATTCTTGTCCTTACTCTAATTTATCTTGGCCACTAGGCAAGTCACTTTCTCTTCTGTCTTAGTTACCCCACTAAGGGAGCTAGAAACAAATTACAGATAATAAAATACTGACTTGGGTAATTGTTTGTGTTCTAGTACCCACCCTTGGAAGCTACTACTAAAATAGATGCCATTTATTTATAGAGGATTTTCTACCTGCCAAAGATTATGTTAAAATTTTCCTGCATCTCTCATTTAATCTTTATACCCTCTTCTAGGTATTAAACAATTGCTTTTTTAGTGCTGATAAATAAGAAACAGAATTGTTTGAGGGGCCAATTAATTAAAGGCAAGAGAAAAATCTCTAATGCACATGATGTACTTTAACAAACATATCAGTATCAATCACTAAGCCAAACATGAGAAGGAGGGAGGGGGAGGGAATGGTGTGGGAACTGGGTAAAAGCTAATTGGGTGATGTGTGCATGTATGTCTCCACCATATTGCATTCCATTAAGATGTATGAATACAGCTGGGCGTGGTGGCCCACGCTTGTAATCCCAGCATTCGGGAGGCTGAGACCAGAGGATCGTGGTTCACGGACAGCCTCAGCTACTTAGTGAGGCCCTTCACAACTTAGTGAGACCCTGTTTCAAAATAAAGAATAAAAAATAGGGCAGGGGGTATAGCTCAGAGGTCAAATGCCTCTGGGTTCCATCTCCAGACCCGCAAAAAAAGAAAAAAATATATGAATACAATGCACCAATTAAAAATTAAAAAAAAAATCCGGAGGAAGAGAGAACCCAGTGGATCAAATTATAAACATGGCAAGAACCCAGGCCCTTCAAGCTGGTTAGAATCCCAGTTGTAGGGAGACAGATCAAGAATAGCTAAAAAGACAATACATTTATATTGAGTAGAAGGAAGAAATTCTTTTGATATGACTAGAATATTATTGCACACACTTTAAAGCTAAGAAACTGGGTGAGGAATGCACCACTATTGAGGTGCAGGGCTAAAATTTGAACACAGGCTCAAATTCTTCAATTATCATTATTTAAAACAGAAAAAAATCTCCAATAAGCTAATAAACCAAAGATACTTCTCAGAAATGTATAAAGAAACAAAATTTATGCAATCCTATCATCCACGAGTCTTCCCAGTCTCTTTTCTATGCCTACACTCTAGAAAGATGAAGCCAGTGTTGATGCCTAGCTAGCCACTGATGGACAATCAATAGAGCTGGACTTCAATGGAGACAGCCTCTCATCTGTTAAGTACTGATCACAATATCTAACCTGATGGGTTGATTTAATGATTGTCAATTATGGTTAAAACATGCACAACACATAAGTATTAAATATGTGCAAGTTAATTGTCATGTTCATTGACCAAGAGATAATAGAAACATAGACCCATGCAGGCCACATGACACTGAGTTCCTTAGGCCAAAAATCTAGCAGTTATTTTTCATTATTCACTTTTCCTTACAACCTGTAGCTAATCTATCATCAAACCTGCCAACACCATCTTCAGAATTTGTCTCCAGTCCAACCAATTCTTGCTTCCATTGCTATTGCACTAGAGCAAACCTCTCTCACCATCTACCTAGAGTTCCAACAGGTCAGCTTCAGGCATCTGGTCTTGTCATGGGAAAACACAATAACTTCTGTAGGTTCTTGGCTTCCATGGCAAAAAGAATTTCAACACATGCCAGTCAGAGAAAAAGGCAGGGGTTTTACTTAGGAAAAACGAGGGATTCCAGAAGGAATGCAGGCTATCTTAAGAGGTAGAGAGTGTTTGAGCAAGATCAAGAGCAAAAAAATAATCTTTACTTCTTTTTTAGTTATTTTATAGAACTTCCATGAGCTGGTGGGTGGAATCCCACAGTGGAGGCCTGGAATTCATTTTAATTTTCAGGTTCCTCTGGCAACGGAAAGGGGTAGTGGATGGCTGGTGTCCCAGCCTTTGTCCTCCTTTTCCTGGACCCTTTGTTTACTGGGCATCCCAGGAATCCCAGGTGGGGTAAGGGCCATTGTGATTAAGAGTATGTGCCTTTCAGGCTTCTGACTAAGGCACATTCTGTAAGTGTTAGAGATTATAACCTTTCAGAATTTAAACTATATTCTCCTTTGTTTCCCAATTTGTCTGCTTTCTACCTAAAATTTTATTTCTTTATTTTACATCATCAGTCTTACTTTCCTCCAGGCTTTTCTTCTCGCTGCAAAGAGATCTTTTAAGATGTGAACCAGCATTTGCCACTTCCTTGGTCAAAGTCCTTCAAAGGTTTGCATTGCACTTAGAATGACACCCAATTCCTTAACCAGTTAGCATGGACCCCACTGTCTCCCACTGCCTTCTTTTCTGAATTACTCATTATCACTTTCTCCATGTGCACTGTTTCTTTTTCTGTTCCTGAAATGCTAGCTAGTTTCCTCTTGGGCCCTTTTTACTCTAAGGCTGGAATTCTCATTCTTCTCCTGAGAACTTGATCAGGATGGCTACTTTTGTTTATTTCAAAGATATCTTTCCTGATCACCCATACTAAAATTTCCCTCCTGCCCTGGTCTACCTATATCCATTAACATTTTTTCAGACCATCTATAATATTTTAAAAATTTCTTACATACTTATTTACATATATTTGGGAATACAGTTGCTTCCTTATTGCTTATAATTAGGGAACAGAATAGTTGAGGGGCCAATGAATGTAGGCAAAAGAGAATATGACAAAATTCAGAGGAAGAGACCCAGAAGTCCAAACTCTAAACATGATGTTATGATTTAGATATGGAATGTCTCCTAGAAGAGTTTATATCCTGGCAAAAATTTTCAGAGGTGATATTGAATTATGGGAGTTCTTATCTCATCAGAGGATAAATCCATTCATGAGTTAATGGATTTATTGGTAAGATAGGCAGGGAAGGTGTGACTAGAGGAGGTGGGTCACTGTGAGTGTGGCCTTAAGGATTATATATGTCCCTCATCCCCTCTCTTCTGTTTCTGCTTCCCACTGTCATGCCCTGAGCTCCACAGACATGACTGTACCAGTATTGGGAATGGCCTAGGAATATTTGAAAAAGCTCTGATTATTAATAAATATATTTCCAAAATAATTGTGTAAAAATGGAAGACCTGGGGAAAGACTTGGTTTCAGTTTCGCTCAGGAAGCAAACAGCTATTGAAACTTAAATTGACTTAGCTTAAAGTAATTAGCAAGTCTATAGGAGAGGGGAACTAGGACTTCCTCAGCCTCATTCTAAAGACAGGTGTACATAATTGGATAATCTAGCTAGGATTGGTAGGAAAGTAAGGGGAGGAGCTTTACAGGGACTTTTATTTACTACATCAGAATTTCATGAAACAAGATGGAGGATGTCATGTATAAAGTCTGTTCTGTGCTTTGTATTTCAGTGATTTTGTTGGAAGCACCCCCTCCCCCATGTTACCCTTGAGTAACATGAGGCTATAACTATCTTCTGTATTTCTATCTTTTTAATAAATGTCTTTAAATCTTTAGCAAGAATCTGGGCTATTGCATATCTATCCTTAGCTAAGGACAAGAACCCACGGTTTTTGTGGATTTTTTGTGTTTTGAGGGAAATTGTGTCCAGGAGTCTAACAAAGGTCCCTGGGGACAGTTTCCCAAACCATAACATTTTCTCTCAAAACTGTAACAATGACCTGGCCTAACATGGACTGAGACCTCTGAAACTTCCAGAACTATGAGCTAATAAATCGTCCTTCTTCTAAGTTGTGGTCAGGTATTTGGGGTCACAGCAGTGAGAATGCTGACTGAAACACATGAGAAGGAGCCAGGTTCTTCAAGCTGGTTAGAATCCCAAAAGTGGGAAAGCAGGTCAAGAATACCCCAGGGGGCAATAAATTTAAACTAAATAAGAGGCAGGAAGCAGCTTATGACTAGAGGACCTGGTTTGAAGAAGTGAGGGTGGTGGCCTAGAAGGGCAGATGGGGCACATTGTTGGAGTCTCAGGTGCTACTCAGAGGCATTTGTGAGCTTTTCAGTAGCAAAAGACTTTCATGTTCTCTTCTTCCAGAGCTGGCTTCTCTTATGTCCTATTGAGCTGTTAACAGGCATTTCCATGGGAGAGCACGTTGATTTAGAACTGCTTTTTAAATACCAGTGATTTGCACTGGTGATTTTTATCTTTAGTTAAATGTGTATTCCAACAGCCAAACGGTAGTCCAGCCAGGAAGGATGAAGGCAGGTAGGGCTCACTTTGTGACAGAAAGTAACAAAAACAGCTGGAAGAAAAACTGCACTGCTTGTCCTGTTTGCTTTGGGATGAACAATACCATTCTGTAGGTTTTTTTCCTTTAAAAAACCTTTTTCAGTTATCTGAGGAGACTTCCACTTCACAAACACACTTCCTTTAGTAATGTTTTTGCCTTAAAGGAAACAAAGATTCTTCACCTTACAGCAGGGGGTCTGCAGCACTTTCCTAGAGACTACTCTGATAATTAGAGGGTTATTTATGATGACAGGAAAATGTGCACATTTGGAAATTCTTCCTCAGCTCTCCCTTTTCCTTCAGGGAGGGAAGTTTATATTATTACATCTCTTAATGTCTTGAAAAATCAATGTATGGAAATCAATGTGCCACAGAGGAAGTTTTCCAAACTTCAAAGGCCAAGTGCCCTTGAGCGCAGAAGAAACTGCCTGCCACCCAGGTGGTCCCAAGCGTTTCCCTCCCAACCCAGGCCGCCTCCGGGCAAGCAAGTCCTTGCTGTTGAGGGTGTTCTGAGGGAGCCTGGGAGATAAAGCAGATGTCTTACCAGCAGTATTTCTTCCCATTTGGAGGAAGAATAAGGGAACAGCGTGGGTTGTTGAACTCGTATGTTTGGAGATGGAAGGATACTGGAAGCTGTTGCCAAACCATTTCTTCCTTCAGGCACACATCTACATACAGTGGCCCAGACCAGCTTGTAAGCCTGGCCTTGCAAATCAAGTTTTGACAACAACCAACCATCCTGCTGGAGCTCTTCTTTTTTTCTTTAATTCTCTAAAGTCTTTTGGCCTTGCTCTAAGGTACTGCAATATCAAGTCAATGTGCATCGGGATGGAGTTAGGCTGATCATTTGTATATTTACATATAAAAATATTTAACTAATGAATATAGAAACACAAAATCAAATATCTTTTTGGCACTGGGGATAGAGCCCAGGGACATTCTACCTTTGAAAGACAACCCCAGCCCTTTTATGTTTTTATTTTGAAGAAGGATCTCACTAAGTTGCTGAGACTGGCCTGGAACTTGTGATCCTCTTGTCTCAGCCTCCCAGGCACTGAAATTGCAGATGTGTGCCACTGCGCCTGACTTAAGTATTTTTAATATATAAAATACCGACATGTATATACATGCACACACATACTCACATGTATATAAACACATATGAATGTATCTATATATTTATATCAGTCATTATTATACATGTATTTGTAACATATATATATATATAGATAGATAGATAGATAGATAGGTATATGTATGTATATATCTATCTACATATATATGTTACACACACACACATGTTTGTGTGTACTGTGCGTGTGTATATATTCCACAGACCTTCGGTCTTCCTTACAGTTTCCCCTCCTTTCCTCTCCTGTTTTTTCGGCAGCTCTCCTGAGGTTGTTTAAATGGAATTCCCTGACTCTTCTTTCTGACAGGATGAGGAAGACAGATGACTGAGCTCCGGCGATTCTCCTGGTTACAAGGCAGGAGACAGGAGACCTACAGGAAGCTTCCTTGCTGGAGCAGCACAACAGAGTCCTGTCTGAGGCACTTCCGAAGGGATGGGCTTGCTGCCCACAAGGCTGGGAAAGCAGCTTTGCCTTGGCCTGAGTTCATGGACATTTCCCCCTGGGCATCTT
Source organism: Muscardinus avellanarius (assembly GCF_963383645.1). NCBI lineage: Eukaryota > Metazoa > Chordata > Mammalia > Rodentia > Gliridae > Muscardinus > Muscardinus avellanarius. The sequence goes on from NC_137797.1 coordinate 33,273,361, forward strand.
GGGAAGTTTTCTGCTTCTGGTTCAGTTCAGTGAGTGAACTATAAGTTTTCTCCCCAAACTCACGAGGAGGTGGAGGTGGAGGTGGGAATGCTATCTTTTGTACCCTGTTCACTTCAATGGGGTAGGAGGTTTTCCTTTTACTGCTCCTTTGAACATGTGATTGTTGAATATTATAGCTTATGGAAGCAGGCTGGAGGAAGACAAAGTTAAACTCAAGGAAAGCATCTCTCTCCAGTAAAAGGTGCCAGAAAAGGTACTTATGGATACTGAAAAGGAGATGGGTAGAAATAATCAGTTAAATGTAGCATTGGGGTTACATGCAGATTGTAAATTTCTAAATGCATAGAGAATTAACAGTTGCTTGGATTTCAATTCTGACTCCAGTTGAAAAGATTTGCTGTGTAGGAGTGTCTAAAATAGGCAATTAGAATGACCTGTGAAAGACTAAGTCTACTTTTGCTATTTTCATTAGGTAGATTTTTTTCCCCCCAGCCTAGTGAATACTTAGGAATTGGGCAATTCTCCTTGATATTATTTTCCCTACAGCTAGTTACATCCTTACAGCATGTTGGCTGTGGTCCCTGGTGATGTCAGAGTCGGGGAAAGGCCATTAGTTGTGTAAGTTGAAGACCACAGATGTTCCCCCGTTGTACACTGATTTTTCAGATGTAAATCTCAGTGTTCTGGGAGGCCTGGTAGGAAGTTCTGGGAAATAATTCTGGGATAAAAGAAGCTTTAAACAATGCCCATTGCAAACACAAGGACACTGTAAATAAACCAAGTCTCCAGTGTACTTCCCTCTCAGCCATAAATATATCTTTTCCTCTTCGGGATCTTACCGGTTCCTTCTTACAGGGCTTCTAGCCTGTGGCGCCCTTGGCTACTTAGCAGATCTCCACACTTCATCAAGTCTTTCCTCAGTCACCTGGCCTTCCTGTTGCTCTTTCAGGAAATAGACTCCTTTCTTCAGTTGCCTGAAGAACAGACATAAAGTCTGCTTTGAGCCACTCTTGGAACAAGAGTGGACAAGTAACTTGGCAATCTAGTAGGACAGTGATTCTCAGAGCCAGGGAAAGATGGGTTTCTATTACTCCTTACAGAGTTGATGAGGGCCTTTCAGCTGATACCAGGATTATCACATGGTGTTCCTGTGTGCATCATTATATTTTGCAGAACACATAGAAGCCATTAGAAAAAACTTTTCCAACCCTATCTACAACACATGCTGCCCTGCCCACATTGGTACCGGTGTTACAGTAAGGCAGTATTTTGCCAAAGTTTGCCTGTGGGGCACCTGAAAGAATTACCTGGGTTGCATGGCAAAAACAGGCTAGACCTACTGATTCAGAAACCTGGAGTATGAGTAGGGCATGAAAAACTGAATTTTAATGAGTATTTGTGTGGGTTCTCATGGTCACTAGTGATTAATGACCACCACCTTAAGCTACTGATTATAATTTCTTTAATGCATTCACCCACTTCTTTATAAGATGTAGAGATAGAATTGATTCCATATCGGCTAAGATCAAGGACCCTGGAGCTATGATACTTACCAGCCAAGGACGTAAGTTACTAAAAGACTGTGCTTCTATTTCCTTATCCTTAAAATGAGAATAATAAGGTTACCTGTTTCTTAAAGGCATCTGAGGAATATGGGATGAGTAAATATTATATAAAGCATATAAATATATTTGTATAAGGAATAGAGGACCAACATGATAGGTGTTTGCTATTATTATGACTGAATCCTCCCAACCAATTCTTCCCATTTGAACATGTATTCTATTTCTTTGTAAGACTAATTTTTTATTTTTAATATAATTTTATCAGTGCATTATAGTCAAACATCTCAATGGAATACAAGATTTGTGAGGATATACCTGCACACATCACCCAATTAGCCTTTATCCAATCCCCATCCCATCCCATCCCCCTCCGTCAATCCCATGCTTGATTTAGTGATTGACTGATATGTTTGTTTAAGTACATCATGTGCTTTAAAGAGATTCCATCCTCCCCTCTCCCGTCCACTCTGATAGGTCACCTCAATTGCTCCTCCATAGGGCCCTTTCTTCAACTAGATTTTCTCCTATTACCCATTTCTTCCTAGTTTTTGCATATTGGGGAAATCATCTGATTTTTTATTTTCTGTGATATTTCCCTGTGGATGCCACATTGCAGGCTCTGATCCCATTCTTGAGGGCACCAGCACTGACCTTGCCTCACAGCAGGCTCCGATCCTAGCCTTGCTGGCCCCAGCACCAGCCTCGCCACCTGGCAGGCTCCTATCCCAGCCTCAGAGGCCCCAGCACCAGCCTTGCCTTATGGCAGTCTCCTATCCTGGCCTTGCTGGCCCCGGTACTGGCCTTGCCACACGGCAGGCTCCAATCCCATTCCTCAGAGGCACCAACACTGGCCTTGCCTCATGGCAGGCTCTGATCCCGGCCTCCCCAGTCCCGGCACCAGCCTCACCACACGGCATAAGACTAATATTTTAAAAAGAACTTTCGTAGGCTTTTTATCTTTATTTGTAGCCACAGTGATATCCCCTTCTCTTTTCTTCAAAAAGTATTGTATCTCCTCTCCCCCATCCACAGGACTTTAATGTAAGAAGAAATTCTATATTATCTGGCTATTATTCTGGTTATTCCTCTGTTGTTAACTTACTGCCTCTTTTGTAGGGAAACTTCAGGCTTAGCAAACACCCCTGTTGTCTGCTTTTGAATTCTGAATAGAATTTATCAGCATTGTAGTTTTGCATTTATTTATACAATCATTTTATTAATGCCTGTCACCTCTACTATATTGTGAACTCCCAAAGAGCTTGAACTAATTTTTATCCATAAATTTTTATCTATACTGAACACTGGTACATAGTAGGTCTTCATAAATTTCTGTTTCATGGATGAGTTGATGAATGAATATGACTATATCTGAAAACCTGAAGGAGAGAGCTATGATGGGTCTGTGGGAACACTTCATCCCAGTTTCAAGAAGCCAGCTTCAGAATGAGATGGATCCGGGGACCAGTCCTCACTCTACTGTGTGTCAGCTGTGGTCTTGGACAAGATTCTTAACCTCCCAAAGAGTTCCTGTTCCTTATGCATAACAAGGCACACCTCTCCGGAGAGCACAGGATCTACTTTACGCTATAGAGATGCTGTGGGGATGAAAGCAATAATGCAGGCAAAGGCTGAGTACAATGCCCTGGCCAGAGCAAGTGCCCAGTAAATGTTCATCACGATGAGGAGGATGACCTTCCTCCTTCCTATTAGCAAAACTTCCCAGAGGTTCCCAGTCTTCTGTGGCCAATTTCAACAGCACAATACTTCAGGGTCCCATTGCACACATCTCCACCCTGTTTTCACTCATACCAAAGAATGGGGTACCTTGATGCTTTTGCTTGAACACTAGGGCTTGAGCTTGCCTATTATTGCTGTCATCATATTCTGTGCTGCCCAGCTTGCCTGCTATTTCTTCTGCCAGCCCTGAAATGTCCCTCTCTGTTCATGTTCATCGGCTGCCACAGCTTCTGTCAGAGTGAACCCCATTAACCTCAGTGCTGCCCCTCCTTCCTCTTTTCCCATTTGGGCTAAAATCTTTCTTCTCTTCACTGCCCCTGGGAGCATGGAAAGCAGTAATTCCCTACACCCTTCTCAGAGTGAGGACGGGGTGACCTGTGAGCCCTGCAGCTGCTCTAACGTGTCCTTTGAGCTTGGAGACCGCTCTTTTCCAAGGTGCACATTCCATCCTGGTCTTCCCAGAGGTTCCTGACTGTCCCTCTCTTGCCCCACCCGGTGGAGACTGAGGAGTGCACTGGTGACAGGAAGGAGCTCAGATTACTGGGAGCAACAGTTGTGTTGTGCCAGTTCCCTCTCAACTCTAGGACTTACATATGTTTTTTCTCCAAAGCCCCACTCCCCAAACCACTATGCCAACTTTCTCTCATGTGGAAAGTTCTCTTCTCTCTTAGAATACAGTCTTGCTCTAGTTCAACAGCTTTTCTGGCCATTCTAGGCCATTCAGAGATCTCTGAGCAGTTTCAGATTGCATAAATGCCTCCACTTTTTATATTTTTAAAATATACTTTTATTGGTACATTATAATCTCACATCATGATGTAGTTCAGAGCAACAGGGAATACTTGTGCATGATCCTTGGTGAGCTTCCCCCTGGTTCCTTCCCCTCTCCCTCCTTTTCCTCATACATGATCGAGAGATTGATACTGGCAATTTTACATGTATACTTGACTTCAGTGGCAGTGTTTCCTACAATTTTATGTGATATTTTTGTTTTCAACAGCAGGGAACATATTACCCATCTCTTCTAGTGTCTTATTAGCAATATCACTCTTTTTTCCATTCATTTTGTGAAGTTTATTTTTCTTTTCAGTAGTGGTACAAGTAGGGAGGGAAGGTAGTTTAGATTATATGATATTTTGTCTTCCGAAAGTATCCTTGAAAAAGTTTGAACATCATAATTTAAGGAACATATACACCATGAAAGAAAATTCACTCTTGCCAGACCTACAATGAGGAGTAAATAAATCCATAAGCAACCAAATGATCAGCATTCTAATCAAGTTTTGTTAAGCTTTTCCAAGGTAGAGAGCTCACATTTGTGTATGTATTTATTTTATTTTTTCATGATGCTTTTCTGGTTTTTCTTTCAAGGACAAAAGATTTGCAGCCTGAGCAGCTGGATCATTTCCTCCCACTTTTCTGTCCTTGGAGACATTTGGCCCATTAAAGGGAGCCCACGGATTCCATTTCAACAGATGCATCTCACATTTATTCAGAATATAAGTGATAGGGTGACTCATTGTGCTGCTAATACAATTACAGTCTTTGTTGTTCAAAAATCATATCTTGATTCTGTATAGGCAAAGAGACTTCTCACTATACCCTGTTGTAAGGACAGGATAAAAGGACAATGTATGTGTGACGATGTCAGAGAAACTGGATTGCTCTTACTTGCAAATAAAATGCACAGTTTGTCATTGACTCACATTTTTAGGTGAACATACATAAACTATGAAGCTTTCTAAACTCAGTAAAAAGTCATGGATTCTTAGGGTTGTGATATCAGAAAACTTGTCATAGGGTTCTCTGGGAACCTGGCTGTTGGGAAATTTTAAAAAGGAGAAAAATAATTCTTATTCTGTATCGTTTATATTTCTTTAATATGTTTGGTACAAATCTTACTTCTATGCCAGAAAACAATTCTAGCAAGTACAGTTTTAAAATTTTAGTTATGATCACTTTTTAAGCAATGTACATACGTATTCTTCTGACAACTTTGAGAGGATTGTATTAAGCTGTTCCTGTTTCTCCATCAATAATGTCTGTCTCATCCCCCTTCTGTAGGGAATGGAAAGCATTGAGAGAGGGAGCAGGCTGCAGTGAGGAAGCTGCTAATTCTTGCTCAGACTCCTTTCCTAGGGGTCACAAGTCTTTAAGATGGTTGCAGTAAAGAAGGTATCTATCTCCTTGATATGTAGTGACTAGCAATCCCTTTTCTGTGTATATCCCTGAAGAAGATGAAATCACCACCTTGTAAAAATATCTTCAATACCATGTTCCTTGTGGGTTATTTACATAGCCAAGATTTGAAAACAATCTCAGTGTCCACTAGTGGACAAATGGAGAAAATGTGATGTACATATACAGTGCAATACTATTCAGCCATAAAAAGAAGATCTTATCATTTGCTACAACATAGATGACCATTATCCTAAGTAAAATAAGCCAGATATGGAAAGAATAACATTGCATAATTTCCTTTATATGTGCAATCTAAAACACATGAAGAAAAGAAAAGGTAAAATAGACAGAGATAAAGAACAAAACAGTGGTTACCATGGATAAGTTTGAGAAAATGTGGGAAAAATAGGAAGATGTAGGTTAAATAATACAAAGTACCAAATGTGTAGGATGAACCAATCTAGAGATCTAATGTACATCATGAGGACTATCATTAATAATGTCATATATATTAAGGATTTTTGTTAAATAAGCAGAGTTTAGTTTTTCTCGACACAAAAATAGTTGATATTTTAGCATAGCGATACAAAATGAACTAAATCAGTGTCAGTATCCAAAATTCAAGAAGTCTTATAACTCAATAGCAGAAAACCAAATAACACAACCTAAAAATTAGACAAAGGTCCTGAAAGACATTTTTGCTTCATAGTAGTAATGATGTCATTCTCTCTCTATATTCAATAACATTATGTTTCAAACCTCAAATATACATAATAAGATTTATTTGAAAAATTAAATGTATATAGGAAAAAAGGAAATGACTAGATATATAAGCCACAAAATAGTACTTAATACATTATTGGCAGTAGTCACCGCTCAAAAATGTTAATTCATTTTTCCTTTTTTCTCTTCTTTCCCTTCAATGAGGGCTGATGCTTACCCTCCATCTCCAAAGCATCTCCTCTATTGGACTACGATCTGCTTTGCATATTTCTTGGGGAGTCCTTTTTCCTTGCTATTTTTGGCACAGTGCTTTGTCTTAACTAAGTGTTAGAGGAAGGCAGATTGTTATCTTGAGTGGATTTCTAATCAATGACATGTAATTACCTCTAAAATTACATTGGTTGGGAAGCCTCTTTCATCATACGATGGAGGCAAGCCTTTCTGTGTGTATTCCCAGTGACAGCTATTTCAGATTCCGTTTGAAGGAAGATGAAGCATAAATCATGAATTAATAAAATACTCTGGCAGTGAAGTGGCTTTTGCATCTGGCTAAGGGGATTAATTCATGCCTCAGTCACCACGACTGGGAGAAATCAGATCCTAGCTTCAAAAAATTGTCGAAAAATTTTGGTTCTTCCTTCCATCCTCTCTCAGATTGTTTTTCCGGTGACTTTATGTGTTCTGGAGCAGAGCTTAGCAAATTATAACCTAGAGGCTTGCTACCTGCTTTTAAAGTGACATCTTATTGCAACATAGCTGCACTCAGTCTTTGCTGTGTCCCCCACGGCTGCTTGCACGCTGGAGTGCCAGCTTTGAGTAGCTGTGACCAGGCTTAACCTATAACATGAGCAGCCAACTGTGTTTACTACTAAGCTTTTTGCAAGAAAACCTTGATGACTCCTCTTTTAAGTAATTTGAAATGTGTCTATGCATTGACCTTTTTGATCTTCTCTGCTTGTTTGTTTGCCCCAAACCTAGAAGAGTGATCTGCATTGTCAAAGAAAAAGTTGACATTATTGAAAATGAATGCTATCATGAATTCAGTGGGAATGAAGGAGGGACCAAAACTCCCTAACTGGAGATGGCCAAGCTCCACCCAATAAACTGGTGCCAGATCATTCTCAAGCACTTCTCATGAATAGAAGGCCATTTCCTATTTTTCCTGTTTGTAAATTTTAGGAGGAAGCCTCCCTACCCTTTTTCTACCCAAACATCTCATCTAACCTGGGATTAGCACAACTTGCCCGGTCCCTTCACAATGTATTGGCAAAGAAATGGAAAAGCTATTCAAGCTGAAAAATTTGACCAACTGGTAGAATTTTGTTAGAGCAGTGCTTTTAAATGCCATATACGTGCAGATTCATTGAATGACTTCATCGGTCCAGCCTCTGGCCTAAGGGCAGCTTTTATGACAAACTGTGCCCAGCAAGAGCTGTGTGTATGACTCTTTGTGTGCAGTTGAACTCTAGACCCTATCCTGAGCCTGGAAGTGTGAGAACCATACCTGGCCAGGGCTGCGGTTGGACCACCCACTCACTTCACACAGCCCATTAAATGGTGATCATATGACGCGTAGGTGACTCCTTCTGTTGACCTAGCCCTGAATGGCTGTGGGTCCAATTACTAATTATCCTGACAGCTCTGCTATGTAAATTCCACTTAATTTCCACCTCTGCTCACTCTTCTTTGATGGAGCCAGTGTGATGACCTCAAGAGCTAGCTATTGCCTGCAGTTCAAATGGACAGGATTCAACCACCACCATGAAGAAATGTTATCTAAGAACACAATAGTGGCTAGTGACAGGAAGAAGAAGAGGAAGAGGAATGAGGAGGAAGGAAGAAAGGAAGGAAAGGAAGGCGGGAGGAAGGGAAAATGTTCTCTTTATCTGTGCTAGGCCATTCTCATGCCTCAATTTCATTACTGATTGACACTGTACACATTTCTGTGCCATATGGAAATAACAAGCTGCCATCTGGGGGTTTCATCATTTAACTCTGAGGCAAGGATGTTTCTAAAGATTATGCTTTGCCTACTTGGCAGGGAAATCCTGCTTTAGTCTCAGTGATTAAGAAATGCAAGGAGTGTGATTTCCCTTTCACTAGACCTCAGACAGGAACCCAGACAGACATAGAAATTCCCATGAAAAGTCTCCCAACTGAAGGCCATAATTTATTTTATGTTGTAGTAATCTATTTGCTAGAATATTGATAGATCAGAAGATTTTGAAAATATTTAAATTTTAAGTGACCTAATAATCTCAGTTTGCAAAACACTAAAATCATGAGCCTGCTTGAACTACTGAAACATAATCGGAGCAGAGTAGATCAGACAGGAAAAGGAGATGGTAGAGGGTGGAAGAAATATTAAGGGAATGATTATCTTTATTTTGGTTTAGGCATAGGAGTTAATTTTCCATGGAAAGTTATTTGTAGCCATCAGACATAATGTGGACTTCTTAAATAAATAAAAATTAGAGTAAGAGGCTAGGATTAATTCTTTTATGAATCAACTCTAAAATCAATACAAGGGTCTAAATCTAACTAAGGCGTATTGTTTTATTGTGACTTTGAGTAAAACTTTATATGTGCATTTCCTGGTTGGCTTTCTAATAGTTAATAACATAAATTTACCCAAACTGAGAAATAAACAAAAAAGATACAAATTTTTTGGAACCAAAGGACAATGCTACTTCATTTCTACATTAAATATTGATGCACAAGTACCTTTTAACAAGTCCTGGGCTATGACTAGGGATATAGAAATGAGAGAAGTTTCTGTTTCTTTTCCTATCTCATGAGGTTATAGTTCCTCCTGAGAGATGGGATATGAAATTAGAATAGATATAAATTCACACATTCAGAAATTCAAAGTTGTAATGACTTTACAAATAATTACATAGTCACATACTTCACTTTTACTTATGACCATAATTCTTTTCTTGTTCAGCATCGTTTTTCCTTTCAGCTTCTTTCTACATTAGGAAAATAATTATACATTTTGGAGAAAATGGGAAACTTTGAAATATTTTTAAATTTGTAAATATGATTCCTTGCATTACTTATTTCAGAGTCTCTGATCCCGTGGTACTTCCTCTCAGCGTGCTTCTGTAGGCTTGTTTTTCATTAACCTGCCTCTCTTGCTCAATGTTCTCATCAAACCATGGCGGTTGTATTCTTTGCAGCTGCCCCCAGATTTTCCCATCTCACTGCCCGTTCATCACGTCACTTTTGCCAAAGAAGTTCTTCCTCCAGCATCTCCACCTACCTAACCTCACCCGTGTTCCCAGAGACAGCTATGATACCATGTCATCTAACTCTTTGCTCCTCTAAACAACTGCAGCACATTTTAATTCTAGTAAATTTTGATTCTAAGCAATTCTAAGCAATAAATCCAGTAAAAGTACCATAGTTGCCTGTATTTTTCTTATATTCTATGAGAGAAACCTGTATTTCTATGAGAGAAAACAGAAATCATACCCGACTTTTGTTACTTTGATGTTTATGAAGATGTAACACAAATATGTCTTGATAAGTCCCTTGTTTTGGGTGCTATGAAAAGCTCTTCAGGGATAAAGACACTCATTCCTTCTGTATATATTAAATATGGTACTATATATGATATTTTTGGGAAAGCAGATTAAATTCTCAAGTGACCTTCAAATTTGGCCTTGCATGTAGACTAGAAGCTCCAAGAGCCAGCGGAAAAAAACTTTTTTTTTTTTTGAGTTTGTATATTCCAATGATGCTAATTTTATGTGGCATCTGATTCCTTCCAAACCTTGCACCATGAAAGATTTAGTTAGGTCAATATTGCATCACCAAGAGTCCAGAGCTGGACAACTTTTTAAACTAGCAGTTGCATTTGTAAATAGGCACAGGGGTGCAGCTTTTGCTATTTCCTAGGCTTTCTTCACCCAGACAATGAAATAGCAAAGTGAGAAAAGTAGTCTTCTTTGGCATTAGATACACCTCTGGTATTAGACACAGATTCGCTAAATATTAGAGGAAAAGCCTGGGATGTTTCAAGTAGTCTTATCTGTAAAATACTACTACTACTACTACTACTACTACTACTACTACTACTGCTACTACTACTACTACTACTAATATCCTTGGTCAAGGTTAAATGACAACATCTATAAAGTTCAAACAGGGTTCTATGGTCCAAATTTAACAAGATCTTTGTTCTATAAATAAGAGTTTATTGAAACACAGAAAATGACTATTCATTGGCTATTGCCTGTGTCTGCTTTTGGTTACTTCATGAGTAGAACTGAATAGTTTTAATCAATACAGAGTGGCCCACAATGCCTACATGTACAGCATGGTCCTTTATAAACAAAGTTGCTGATTTTGCTGAACTTTAGAATATGGCTCTGCACCTGGAAGATGTTCAATACTGATTACTTACCATAGTTATTCTCTTATCACTGGACCTAATCTTGGGATTAGAGTTAAAAGGTATAGACAGGAAAGGATTGGCAGAAGAGGGACCAGTCTTCCATTCAATACAACCTCAAACTGCGAAGGTATTGGAGCCTAGGATTGGAACTCATAAATCTGAAGAGGTAGGGAAAAAAATTCCCTAATTAAAATCTTTCATGGGTCCAAAGTTTTTTCCTTCCTCCTAGAAAGCACGGTGAGTCACACACCATGAAAATATTCCAGTGGAGCATAGCGCTGCCACTCCAAGCAGCCTTGCCTGTGCTGGTATTGATTTCAATTAAAACAAGTTATCTGAATCACTGGGCTTCCTGTTGGCTGCACTCGCTGTGCAGTGATGCAAATGGAAAGCCTCTTTCGAACCTGTGATATCTGGTTACTTACAACAAGGCCCAGGCAGCTGGGGTATAAACAAAGCCCAAGTGCCAATCAATGTAGAAGGAAATGATCTTCATTTGCCCTGCATGATGTCATCCATCTCGAGTCTGACAATTTTCTAACAATTATTGACCCATGAAGGCAGGAAAATCTTGTGAGGGCATCTGACTCCTTAACAAAGCAGGTAGTCAAGCATATCCTCCACGCATTTGATTTGGCTCATTCTTGGGTACATACCCTTTCTCTTCTTTTCTCTCTTTATCCATTTTGTCAACCTCTGTGAAAGGAGCTTGTGTGTGTGCACAATTCACAAGATGACACTGTTCTCTACCCATGTGTTATTCTAGGTATATTTAGCATTTGAATGGTTGTTTGGTTTTAACTATTGCCTAATCCAGTGATCAGACTTCTTAGTGTTCACAGAATGATCTAGCAATTTGTACTGGAACTGGTGCTTTTAGTAGCAAAACTGACCTTTGTCATCCCCAAAGCTATAGGGCATAGGAGGCCAAATACACAAAGCATGTTGTAATTTGTGATTTTGTAAATTCACACATTTGGATTCTTGGCCTCGAGGCTTGTATACCAGATCAAGTCACTTGGCTAGAGAGTGAGCCTAGATCACTTTGCCATCGATTGATTAATTGTTTCTCAAGCTGCTTTCCTTTTGAAGCACAGCTAGACTGTACTTCCCAGACTCCTTAGCAGTTACAGGCACCCTTCTTTCTGAGTTGTGTGTAACCCATGACTGTGATGCAAATGAAAAAAACACATTACCAGGCTTGGGCCATAAACCCTCCCAAATGTGATCCTCTGCTCTCTTTATGTTGAGAAGAATTTCAGCAACACGGGGGGGGCGGGGATGGCAAAATAGAAGGAGCCTGGGATCCTGAAAGAGTTTGTGCAGCAGAGCTTCTAGCCCCACCCGCTTGTCACCATCAGCCCACACTGGACTATGATGAGATCAAGATATCAGAATGCATCGTGTGACATCACTGAGATTTCGAGTTATTACAACAGCTGGTCCAGCTTGACTCACGTCTGGCTTCCACTCTCCTGTGCGTCCTTGCTAGTTTTCATTCATCATCTTCACAAATGAAGTAGCTTTGGTGATGTTATACCCTGTTGTATTTTATAGAACAGATGACAGGCTATACAAATATGTGGTAGTGTGAGGAAAGTGTGGGTATATCCACTGAGAACACCAAGGCTCTTCAGCAGTTTCCATCCTGATCATTCCCATGTCATAGATCACTCATCTGATGTCAGGGCAACAATGAGGGCTTGCTGTCTTTGTCTCATTTAAGAAGCAGAATTAATTAATTAATTTTTTTTTAGTTGTAGAAAGCCCTGTATTCTCAGAGTGGACCAATTGTTCTATACTTGTTGATAAAGTTAATATCGAACTTAGTTATTGGGGAGAAGTAAAAAAATTATGCTTTGGTTTTGTACTCCATCCTTGTATTTGAGAAGGGAAGATGGCGTGAAGGAAGAAGTGGAAAAAGGTTATTTTGTGGACATGAAATCTGGCTACAGTTGACTATACAGTCAATATAGTTCCCTCCCCTCCCTTTCTCCCAGTCCTGCCTTTTGGCTTTCACAAATTAAATGTGAGTGAAAAAGTGACATGTGACATTGCCAAGCACAAGCTCCATAGCCCAGCATGGCTTCCCCTGCTGCTGCATGATGCAGAGTGGGCCACACCTATAAACTTGGTGACAGAAAAAGGACATTGCAGAGTGTATAGCCCAAACCCAGGAAGGGCATGAAGACAATCAAGGTATAATCCTTTATTGTTAAAACTCTACATACTTTGGTGACATTTATTTCTGCCATTTAACCTTAGCTGAGTCATGCACCAAAACTCAGAGAGTTTAGGTAACTTGCTCAAGATGAAAGGACTTATATGTCATGGAGTCAGGATTTGAATCCAGGAAGTCTAATTCCAGAGCCTGTACTTACAGCCACTGTTGTGTAGGAGGAGGAATTTCCTGGCCTTTGTGTGTAGGAAAGACTGGAACAGGGAGAGATGAGAAAGGAAGAGAACATTGAGGAGCAATCTAAATATGAGGTTATGAGAATTTGGGAGAGGATGCTTATTTAGGGACTACAATTTGTGTAGAGTGGGTGCCTCATAAATAACACCCTGAGAGGTGAGTGAATGAGTTTTTCTGCCCACAGGTGCCAGTAAGTGCTGCTGTCACCACCACATTCTGGGTAGTGCTTTTCTTTACCGTAACTCTTTGCTTTGCCCACACATCATTGCTGACGCCGTCCCTGAGTCACAGCCTCCCTGAGGATGGCTCCCTCACAGGATTGGCTCTGCCTGTGCTGGCCAGAGGAAGGCCACCTGCTCTTTTGCAAGACCTTTAATCAAATTGCCATGGATTCTTCTTGCCTTTCCCCATCTTTTCCTTTGTGGGTTCAGCACCATCAAGTGAAATTTAATTCATGCTTCCTCCATGATTCTTATAATGCCTCATCAGAAAATCTTTGACCTTCCTTTCATCCTAGCTTCTGCATTTGGCATTAGAGATGGCACAAGAAATTATTAAAAGATGATAGTCAGCTTGACAGCCCTTCTTAAGTGTAAACATGTATTAAACATCATGTTGTATATCATAATGAACAACAATTCGATTCTGTAAAAGTCTATTTAGTAGCTACTGGATTTCAAACCAGGCACCAAGGGCCAAGAATACCAAGAGGAAAGGGACACAGCCTTGCTGTGACTTGGGCACTTGTCACAGAGCAGCCATGGTGGGAATACTGGAAGATTTCTGGGATGGTGTGTAGGGCAAGATGAATCTTGAGTGAGGTAAATTTTGTCTTGAGGAAAAAATGTTGCTGTTAGGAGACAAGAACGGCTTTTGAGGGGCTATGCATTGTTCAGAATTGCTAAAGTCTAAAATGTGCAGCAATGAGTGATGTGCAAGGAGGACAGAGATGCAGGCGGAAATCTCATGGTCATTCACATAGTGGTTAGGACACATCAGGATTACCTTTTTCTCCAAAAAGGCACATATTCAGTAATAGTTCAGTCACAACCATAAAAAAAAAACCATCATAACTTATCAACATATTTAGGAACAGGTTTGATGCCACTCTCAGCGATATTTCTTATATTCTAATGTGTGAATAGTATGACTCTCATTCATTTATATGATTTCTCAGTGACCCCTATATGTGTAGTGCTGTACCTTATAAAAATATGAGTATCAGAGAAGTATCTATTTAAGTACTAAATGCAGGGTATGGAAATGATATTCTATGAAGTTTTTGGAAAGAGTAAATCTTTGTGGGTTGATAGATATCATTTCTTCTTCTTGTTCTTCTATTCCCTCTACCTTCTTCCCTCCTTTCCTTCCTATGTGGCCTCTATGGCATCTGAGTGTTAAGATAAATGCTAAGAACTGAGGATATCCTGTTGAGTAGAAATAGACAGCTACTAATTATCCCCCCAACATCATTATAACAGCAAGAAGTGTTCCCCACAGCACGTGTTCCTAGAGGAGGGGCACAAACAAGGCTGAGTGGAGTTAGGAAAGATCTTTCTGGAGAGTTCTTTAAACCTACACCTGAGCATGATGAAGAGAAGTTTCCTGAAAGTGAAGTAGGTGTGGACAGATGACAAGGAGCAGGGGAGGACTTGTGAACCTGGCTAAATGGTGTGGGAAAAAGCTACAGCTTCTTTCTTGATTTATCCACAGAATTTCATCCTCTCTTCTTATCCTATTTTTAATTTTAGTTATTTCGGTAGGGTATACTGGGCTTCTTATTTTTCTCTTCTCACTTTCTTTTACCTGGTAATGAATGTGGACCTCATGTATTTAGAACTTACTTTGACACGATTGATTGAGGTTCAAATGGGTAGATTGTAGTATGTTTGGGGGGAACAAACCCACCACTTCATTTCGGTATCTTTATCGTGTTTCCTTGAATGCAGGTATACCACACACTGAATTCATGAGGTTGTCCTTCAGCCTTGAAAGGAGTTTGACCTTTTTTTGTTTTGTTTTAGTTTTGGTTTTTGGTGCTAGGTATTGAACCCAGGGCCATCTTACCTCCAAGCTTATTTTGAAACAGTGTCTCATTAAATTACTGAGGGTCTTTCTAGGTTACTGAGACTGGCCTTGAGCCTGTGATCATTCTGTCTCAGCCTCCCAAGTACTGGCATTACAGATATGCGCCACCACACCCAGATGTCTTTGGACTTTTATTTTTTTTTTATTTTTTTTAATTAATTTATTTTTTAAATTGGTGCATTGTAGTCATATATCAATCACATTGGAGTACAAGACTTGAGAGGATATACAAGCACACATCATCCAATTAGCCCTCCTCCAGCCCCCGTCCCATTCCCTCCCCCTCCCTCCATCCCACACATCTTTGGTGATTTACTTTGATACATTTGTTTATGTACCTCCTGCATTTTAAAGAGGCTCCGTCCTCCAGTATTACATACCCTCTGATTGGTCACATTAGTTGCTTCACTATAGGGCCCTTTCTATAGCTCAACCTCTTCCTGTTGCCCTTTTCCTCCTAGTTATTGCTGATTAAGAGAAGCGTCTGATTTATATTTTCTGCGATATTTCTCTGTGCATGCTGCGTTGCAAGTACCAATCCCACTCTTGATGGTCCCAGTAGTGGCCTGGCTACTCAGTGGACTGATCCAGACCTCGCTGGCTCACGCAGCGGCCTTGCCTCATGGGAGGACCCAGTTCTGGTCTCGCTGGCCCCTGAACCGGTCAAACACCTAAGCTGACTTTGGTCCCGACCTTGGAGGCCGCAGGAGTGAACTTGCCTCACGCCAGGCTCCGATGCTGGCCATTGGCCCCTGCACCGGTCTAACCCCTTGGCAGGATTCCAATCCTGGCCTCGGAGGCCCCAACACTGGTAATGCCTCACGGCAGGCTCCGATGCCGGCCTCACTGGCCCCAGCACCGGCCTAACCCCTTGACAGGCTCTTATCCTGGCCTCAGAGGCCCCAGTACGGGCCTTGCCTCACGGCAGGCTCCGATGCCGGCCTCGCTGGCCCCAGCACCGGGTCTTTGGCCTTTTAAACATGGTAGTTTACCTGACAGTCAATCATGACAGTGAGTTTGGCTGCAACACAGTTCTTCTTACTGGGTGGGTTGGAGTTGGACATAAACTTGTAACCACTGGCAACTTCCCAGGCATAAAATACCTTGATGCTGAGGTTTCTCCCCTTCTATATTTAACAGATGGGCCTATTAAACTATGTTCTGTGCCCAGTAACCAACGAGCAGGAAGAGCAATTTGATAGGTCTGGGGTGAATCATAAAAGCTATTCTAAGTTTGCAGGACTCTTCTCTATTTTTCCTTTGCTCAAACTTTGTTGGAGAGAATCACAAAGCCAAGATGACTGATTCAGAACTCAGAAACCTCTAGTGGGCACATAACACTGCTCAGGAATCCTATTTTCTCCATATCTATGAGATGACTGTTCTGTATCATCTTCTTTTTCCTCAAACCTCCCACACATCCTCCTCCTACTGGTGACCCAGACTCATACTTCATTGAGAAAATAGAAGTCATTGAAAATGTATCCTCTCATCTTCCCACCCCCAAACCTGCCAACTTGGTATAGCTGCATCCAAATTCTCCTTCCTATGGAAGGAAACAATCTTTCTCCTCTTCCCAGAAGGAACATTTCCCCTCTGGTTGTCTGGATATCATTACCTCTTGGCTTATCAAAGACTCTGCTCCTTTAGTTATTTCTGTTTTCTCCATAAGTCACAGCTCACTGTTACCATACAAGCAAGTTCTAGTGTTCTCCATATTTTAAGGTTTTTTTCTTCACATAAACTAAATATGCTTTTCAAGTTCCTGCCATATTTTCTATTTTCCTTTATATAAAAGATTCTGATTATCCAAATAAACCATCTCACCTCATCTTCTTTCTACTCTTCAACCCCAGCCAACATGCTTCTCTGACTCTGTTAAAGTCTATCTCTCTGTCGAAGTTTGTCAACAATCTTTGGGCCCCCTAATCCAACAGACTTCTTCCCTGCTGATCTTGACTTCTCAGCAATATCTGTCAAAGGTGACACTCTACCTGCTTAAACCAGGCTTAACTTTTGACTTTCTGTATCAATTTCTTTCATTTTCTCTTTATTTCCCAGTCTGGTTTTAGTTATATCATCCACTCTTACTATTTTAAAATGTATGCTTTAAGTTCTGATATCTCCTCTGACATTCAAATCCATACATTTAGTTCATTTATTGCATTTTACTTGTGTAAATAATCAATACTGCATAGTCAAATGTCCAAAAAAGAAAACAGAGATCTTTGTCTTCATCTGACCTGAGAAACTTTTCATCCATTGATCAGGAAAAAAACCCAAGACTCATTATTTTAAAAATGTTTTTTGGAGTTCATGTTCACATAACATAAAATTAACCACTTTAAAGTGAGGAAGTCTGTGGCATTTAGTACAGTCACAATGTTGTTTGTTTCTTTATCTAGTTCCAAAGCATTTTAATCCCAATAGGGAACTCTCTACCCAGTAAGAAGTTACTTCTCATCCTTCCTTCTCTAGACATTGGAAGCCATCAATGTGTTCTTTATCTTCAGGGATTTACATTTTTTGAATGTAATGTTTTACATAAATAATATCAATAAATAAGTTATTTATTGTGTCTGGTTTCTTTCACTTAGTACACAGTTTGGAATTTCATCCATATTGTAGCATGAATTAGTATTTCATTTCTTCTTATGGATAAATGATATTCCATTGTATGTATGGTTGTTCCTTGGTACCCTAGAGAAATTGGCTCTAGGATCCCCATGAGGATATCAAAATCTTCAGTGCTCAAATTCTTTATAGAAAATGGAATAGTATTTGCATATATCCTATGCACAAACTCCTGTACACTTGATTTTTAGTTTTTGCAGTACTAGGGATTGAACCTGGGGGCATTCTGCCTCCAAGCTACATCTCCAACCCTATTTTTACTTTTTATTTTGAAACAGGGTCTCACTGAGTTACAAAGGGTCTCACTAAGTAACTGTGGCTGGCTATGGACCTGTGATCCTTCTGTCTCAGTCTCCCAAGTACTGGGATTACAAACATGTGCCACCATGCCTGGCTCTCCTGTAAACTTTAAATCATCACTAAATTATATCCAATACCTAATTAAATATAAATGTTCTATAAATAGTAGTTATATTGTTTAGGGAATACTGAAAATAAAAAAGTGTACATGTTCAGTATGAATGCATTGTTTTTGAATATTTTGATCCATAATTGGCTCTATCCAAGGATGCAGAACCCATGGATATGGAGGGCCAACTGTGTATACCACAATATGTTTACCTGTTCATCCAAAGGTGGACATTTGGATTTTTTTTCTCTTTTGGATGTTTTGAAGAGTCTAAGATCCATCTTGATCTCTCTTCTACTTAATTATACAACCCATGAGGAGTTTTATTAATTTCCACAATATCTATTGAGCTATCTCTTTCTCACCAGTACCATGATCCTACTGCAGGCCTTCAGCATTTGTATTATATAATGTCTTATTAAATATACTTTCATAATGTATCTTCCTGATTCTACTCTTTCTTGTGCTGCAATTATCCACACAACAGTTACAGCAATAAACTTAAAATAATTAAAATGATTAACATGTATAATAATTACATTTTATACACATATATAGTTTATATATAGATATATAATAAATTTATATGTAAATATATGAGGGTGTACATTTATATAAACTTTTGAGTACTAACTATGACTTAGCCACTGTACTATGATAAAATAACTCACTTAAACTTCAAAACAATTGAGTATATTCTTGGCAGGTGAGGAAACACAAAGTTGCCCACCTAATTCATGGCTGAGCCAAGATTCAAGACTCAATAATGTCTCAAGAAAGTGCCCTCCGATTGTAATGCTAGGTGGTCTAAATAACATCATTTTTTTCTTCTTCTTAGAGTCATTCAATGGCTTCCTATTCTACTAACAGTATGAGTCATAACCTAAAGGCCCTGTATGAGCTGGTTCCTGGCTATTTTTCCAAACTCTTCTTGTCACTTTTCTCATTACTCATTCTTCTTTAGTGACTTCTTTTAGGTCCTTTATTACACTAAGCTTCCTCCTGACTTCAGAGCTATGAACATCTCCTTCCCTCAGCCTGAAACATTTGTCTTCTTTCCAGCCTTCAGACCTCAGCTAAAAAGACAAGTCTTTCAGCTGACTCTTGCTATAACACGTACACTTCTTTTGTTATTCTCTTTTTCTTTAAAAGCTCAAAGTCTTGTTTTAGTTTATAATAATAATGACAGCTATTATTATTTTTACAATAATAATACAATCCACAATTATTTTGGTGGCTTGTTAAGCCTCGGGAACATATGCTTCTTGATGTCAAGGACTATGCTCTATGTGTTTGTCATGGTAATAATTATTTCTTTTAAAACTTTCATAGTTCTTAGTACAGGTTGGATTATTGATTAGCTCCAATTCCATACTTTATGTTGGAAATAAGTGAATTGAACTACTGAGATTTTTAGTTTGGGCTTTGTATTGTTCCATCTTTCCTCTCTGCCTTCTCATTGCTCTCCTCAGTGGAGAAAAGAAAAAGAAGTTCCCTTAGTTCCAACATTTAGATTGTCGCTAAATGATCATAAGCATCTTGAATTGAGCAAGGATTGGTTGATTTCTCCATCCCAGGAAAGATTAAGTAGAATTATCCCAACAAAGTATAGTCAAGCAGCATCTGGTCTCTTTTTGGTGTGGTTTGAAGTGTTTACTGGTTGGCAGCTCCCTCCACATCTCTGTTTTTTAATTTTTTTTTATTTTAAAGTAATAACACTTGGAGTTGTTAGAACAGGCACCTGGCTCATTGGTCAGGGAGCATGGCCTTACCTTATAATCAGCCCATCATGGAGATGGAAATAACACCATGCCACAGTGAGTCAATTGTAAGATTGTAAGATTGCAGGAAGGGAGACAATACCCACCCTGTGATGACAACCCACACTCTGCCAGCACCGTGGAGCACGAGTCCACTAATTGCCTATTCCAAGCACTCCCGCAGGAATCTGTTCCCAGAGAGACTCTCATGCCTGAATTCTGAAGGGATGTCTCTGGAGAGATGGAGAGGCAGAGCTCTCCAAAGCCTTCTGATGTGAAATTTCTGCTCTGGGTTTATCTTGAAATTGTACAGCAGCTGGATGGTCAGGGAGATAGAAAACTCAGAATCATGACAGCTGTCACTCATTGCCTGCTGGTGGAGGTATGTGCAATTGAAAAAATTTTGTAAATTAGGCATTACCTTCTTTTTGTGCATTGAATGAGGAAACGAAAACTTCCAGAAATTAACCAGTGTGTTGTCTGCGTTTTAACTAGAAAATGGGAAAGTGACCATTCTAACTCATGTCTGAATGACTCTCAAGCCAAGGTGGTACTCATGGCTTTCAAGATTAAGGATCATTATTTAAAAAAAATTTAGCTATACAAATTTAAGTGATACAGTGTCATAATTTGAAACATATCTACAATGTGTACTGATGGAATCAAGGTAGTCAAGATTTCCCTTTCAAACTAGTTCATTTTGAATTAACACTAGCTATAATTATTTATATAGTACGGTATGATATTTTAATGCATATATACAACACACACGACATGACCAAATCAAAGTAACTAATATTTCCATCTCCTTATTATTACTTTATATTTGGAGACTTTGAGTTCCTCTTTTCTAGTTATAAATTATATAATAGGTTATATTATAAATGATAATAGGTTAGTGTGAACTAGTGTTCCCCCAACCCTCATGCTACTGAACACTAGAACTTATTACTTTTATCTGTGTTTGGGTACTTATTATCCAGCCTCTCTCCATCTCCTGTCCTGTCCTCTACCTCCATTTTCCGCCTCTATTAATTTCTATTATATATTCTGATCAACATTTTGAAACATGAATATATATATATATGAAAGAAAACACATGGCATTTCTCTTTTTGTGGGTGACTTAATTTGCTTAAAATAATGACCTTCAGTACTATTCCTCTCTCTCTGCAAATGCTGGTATATTATACACATACATACATATATACATATACATTTTCTTTAATGATTCACTTTCATGTGCATCTAGGTTGATTCCATATCCTACCTATTGTGAATAGTGCAACAATAAATGTGGAGTTAGAACTTATAGTAGTTCTATTTTTAGGTTTTAGAGAAATTCACGCTGCTCTCCATAGTGTCTGTACCAATTTACATTCCCACCAACAGCGTGTAAGAGCCATTCTTTCCCCACATCCTCTCCAGCATTTGTAATTTTTTGACTTTCGGATAAAAAGCCATTTAGCTAGGATGAGATTTCATTGTGTTTTGACTTGCGTTTCCCTGATGGATAATGAAGCTGAACATTTTTGAATAAATTTGTTCTTTTGAGAAGTAGCTATTCAGATTGTTAGCTCAATTTTAAATTGAATTATTTATTCTTGTTATTGAGTTTTTAAAGTTTTTTTTTATATAGTCTGGATATGAATCCTGTGTCTGATGAATAGTTAAAAATGTTTTTCCTGTTCTGTAGGTGTCACGTCACTTGTTGGTTATTTCCTTTGTGGGCAGAAGCTTCTTTGATATAATTCTATTTGTCTTTTTGCTTTTGTTTCATATGCTTTTGGGGTTCTATCCAAGAAAAAAAGCAGAAAACAAAATGTCTTATATAAAAAATCTGCTTATACAGCTACATCTACTTGTACAGATGTCTTGAAGTAATTTTCCTATATTTTCTTCTAGTAGTTTCAGGTGTTACATTTAGGTATCTGATTTGTTTAGAATTTTTTATAGGGTGAGAAATAGAGTCAAGTTCTAATTTTCTGCATGTGAGTATCCATTTTAATTTTAAGCAACTCAAACCTTCATATGTATTTGTAAAAACTCACCTCAATTCAGAACATATTGTGTATCATTAGCAAAGTCTACTGCATCTTCAAAATGTATTGAGTTTCTGGTTCTCTTTTATTTTTTGGTACTGGAGATTAACCTAGGGACATTCTACTGCTAAGCTTTACCCCATTCTTGTGTGTGTGTGTGTGTGTGTGTGTGTGTGTGTGTGTGTGTGTGTGTGTGGTACTGGGGTTCCTGGAAACCCTTCTACCTCCGGGCTACACTCCCAAATCTATTGTTTTATATTTTTATTTGGAAACAGGGTCTCTTAAGCCAGCATTGCTGGCTTTGAACCTGCACGAACCTCCTGTCTCCGCCTCCCAAGCGTGGGGCTTACAAGCGAGCGCCACCACGCCCGGCTACCCCATTCTTTTTTTATGTTTTATTTTGAAGCAGGGTCTCACTGAGTTGCTAAGGCTGGCCTCAAACCTGTGATTTTTCAGTCTTAGCCTCCCAAATACTGAGATTTACAAGTGTGTGCTGCTATGCCTGTTTAGTTGTTTAATCATGATATTAACAGCCTGTATTATTGAGGGTGTTTTCTGCCCCAGATGCTGTGCTACTTGTATGATCTTTATCTTTATCAAAAATCTAACATAGATACAATTATTATCTTCATTTTTTAGAAAACTGGGCAGCGCATGGTGGTACTCGCTTGTAATCCCAGCATTTGAGAGACTGAGGCAGGAGGATCGAGGTTCACGAACAGCCTCAGCTATTTAGTGAGGCCCTTTGCAATTCAGTGAGACCCTGTTTTAAAATAAGAATATAAATATTAAATAAGGCTGGGGGAGTAGCTTGGAGGTAGAATGCCCCTGGATTCCATCCCCAGTACTGCAAAATAAATAAATAAATAAATAAATAAATAAATAAATAAATAAATAAGAAAACTGAGGTTAAAGAATTCAATTGCTCACCAACTCCGACTTGCTGGACTTTTAAGAGCATATTAATAATCTCTGAGTTAATTGTTTTCCCATGCCTTAACTGTAGTAATACAGCTTTTCACTTGCTTCTAGAAGTTAAGCAGATGCTATCTACAGAGTTTTGGCAGCCAGGCATGGTGGCATACACTTGTAATCCTGGTACTTGAGAGGCTAAGATAGGAGGATCAAAGGTATGAGGCCATCCTCAACTACTTAGGCCCTTTGCAACTTAGACCCTGTTTCAAAATAAAGTATAAAAAATAGAGATGGGGGTATAGCTCAGAGGTAGAATGCCCCTGGTGTAATATTCAGTACAGCAAATAAACAAAACCACCCCAACAAAGAAGATTTTGATAGAGTCCATACTGCTGGATACTATACCATGTTATAGAACGTCTTGTAGCAATATTAAAAACTAAGTTCCTGGGCAGAGATAGCTCATAAATGTGAAGACCTGGTGAAAACCTAAGTAGCAAGAACTTCAAAAATACTGGTATAGTGTTTTAGGGTCTGCTGAGGGCACAAAAGCTACATTCCAGGAGTTGGCGCCTGACTTCCGATCAGGTGTCTGAAATGTGTAAGACACAGATCATTAGAGACGGAAGAAGAGTGGGAGAGGAAGCCAAGCATAAATAAGAGCACAGATGCAGGATGTAGCGACTTGGTTGGCAAGCGGTGGGCATTACTGGAACCACAATCCATGACTGTCAGTCCGGGCAGGAGAGGAGAGCAGATTTTGGGGCTGGCTGACATGACCTCAAAGCCCACAGAGCCTCTGTTCTTTAAATGACCCCAAACATTGTTTGGATGACCTTGTCACTGCTTCTCTTGGTGACACTCCTCAGGCTTTCTATATACCTCCTTAGACAGGAAGCTGGTTCCTTCTCTGCTGTCATTCAACTGCCTTATATTAAATCTATGTCACCATTACAGCCACTGACTAATTTCTAGATATGCCTTCCTGGGTTCAAATGCACCTGTGCTATATTTCCCATTTGTGGAGATATCATCTAATATGAACCAGACACGGTCCTTCAGTCCTGAAGCATTTGGCAAGTCTTCACTGAGTTCCTTGAGGTGCAGGTCCTGGGTTTAGTCACTGTTCCTAAAAACTTGGTTGTTTCATCAACAGCGTTCACAATGATTCAGAAATTTCTTTTTCTTTAATATAAAAGGAAGCCAAGTGCAATTGTTAGGCTTTGTTAAAAATGATAAAACTTGGGCTTTTTAGACAGACAGTGAGTGTGGGTGTTAAGTGGGTTTTCAATGTTATTTGATTCACCAAATTTATCTTGCCATTATTCAGAGTTGTTGTTTTTGTCTTTAAAAGTAGAATATTTGAAAGAGGGGAATACTTCCTTTACTTTTCAGAATGTTTTCAGTTTCCTGAAAATAGAAATTATGAAGCAGAAGAAAGAATTAGCAATGCTCTGGGGAAGTCGAAGCATGGTTACCTTTAAAGCCAAAGCCACTACATGTATTTGCCCTCTGGCATGCAAATGAGGGGCCTCCAGCCCAGCTAACATGAGTACCATTTTCACAGCAAATCCAGCTCTATGAAGTGCTGCTGTAGCAAGCAGTTCACTCTTACACTTCTCTCAGCCTCAGCCCCTGGCCACTTTACTGTGATAAAGACCACAACTTCTGACTGGGTTTACCTCCCAGCTCTTATGAGGATTAATGGAATAAGTATGCACAAAAGCTGCACAATGCAAGTAACTATGTACAGGTTAGCTAAAAATAAAAAGTAAAATGAATTCATCACTCCACCCTGTAATTTTAGTACTAACATTGTCTTTGTAGTATTAATGCTAGTATTTTTTTAGATGAATGTTATAATTGGCATCATGTGTATTCTTCTTTCTCACCAGGAAGCCACCTGTAAGCTGGTATTGTGATGTCGTCTTTTAGACTCAGGGTCAAGTGATTTCGTAGTTGAGCAGAATTTGAAACTACGAAGTGTGATTTAAGAATCTTTACCTTTAGTTACTCCACTGCACTTTTTGCATAATTGTTTCTAATCATAGAGCCAATTTCTAAAGTCCAATTAATTATCTTACAAACCTTCTACTTCTTCTCAGAGCCTTAGAGACCAGGACAGTGAACTCCTTCTGTAGGGCACGCCCATATTTTCATGGGGCTGGGATTACCTTGATTGACTTTTTCTCAAAGTCACTTTTCAATTGTGATGTCCCCAGTTTTACCTTTACCTGGAGATTCAAATTAAATATACACTGTATTCCCATAATATCCCCAAACTTTTACATACCATCTTACATGGCAGGTCCCATCATTCCAGTCTTATAGATGAAAACTGGAGGCTCAGAAGAACCAAATAATTTTCCCAGAGTCTCATTAATTACTGTATACCACAAGTATTTTAGTTTCTAATCTAGTCCTCTTTCCATTAGAGGTATCACTGAACCATAAATCAAGATATGTTGCTTGCCCTTGCTAGGCATCATTGCAGTGTCTGGATTGCCTTGATTTCATGGCAGCAATTAATTATAAAGATGAGCTTTGAATCAATAATCAGGGTTGGTTTAAAAAGGAAAGGGCCATAGCTTCTATTTTGCTGTGCTTTGACTGAGAGTGACATGTTTACTACAAGTGCTCTGACTACATGTCTGTGACATTTGCACACATGCCGTGAAATGACCTTTGAGCTTTTGCTCCTGCACGATTTCCCACCTCCTTGTGAGGTGATGGAACTGGTCAGCTGCTTGCTGGGGTGAGGTGAAGATGCAGATGATATGTGGCCCCTTCCAACCCCTCGAGGAGATTTCTACACCAGGACCCAAGACCCCTTCGGCCTTCTGTTCCACCAGGACTTCTCAGTGATCTGTTTGCACATTCTTTTCCTGCTTGGTAATTAGCACCAGCTGTCTCAACTTAAAAGGAAGGAATCCCTTTGAAATCCTCCCTATCCTCCATGAAATGTGCTACCGAAACATGCTAATTAGTAACTGGACTCAGGACAACACAGACATGTGTTTCTTGTGAGTGCCGGAGAAGGAAGAGGAGGAGGAATAGGAACATCTGTCGAGTTGCATATGTGTGCGTGTGCTTTTCTAATTCTCAAAATGACATTTCTTTTTAATGAAAATCTGCCCGCCAAAGTGTGACCAGTAGCTA
This sequence comes from Muscardinus avellanarius, assembly GCF_963383645.1. Classification (NCBI taxonomy): domain Eukaryota; kingdom Metazoa; phylum Chordata; class Mammalia; order Rodentia; family Gliridae; genus Muscardinus; species Muscardinus avellanarius. Next base: position 33,299,391 of record NC_137797.1, read on the forward strand.
GTAGGGAGGGAACTAGGCCCCCCAAGGTTGACTTTGCACCTTCATTTGCACTCCCTGCCTGAGCTAACGGAAGGAAAGGGCCATGATGCATTCCTTCTCTTCCTCAGAAAATTGACTTCCTGACCAACATCCTGTTGCTTTTCCCTCAGGTCAGGAGTCACAGGATTCTAAGGAAACAGAAAAGAACTCTTCTTCCTTTAGGGACCCCCAATCCAGAGTAAGCTGATAGTCAGTAGGCCTGTAATAGTTAGCACAGCCGGGAATTTGAGCAGAGAGCCCGGCAGCATAATACAACATTGTGTTAAGGTTACTAGCTAAAAATGGAGAAGCCCCTAGTTGCCAAGTGTAAGCTGTGATGATGTGAAAATCTGTGTGTTCGCAATTTGGGGCAGCAGTTTTCAGGGCTTCTGACTCATTGGCAAGCAGGGCAAGAACTGCTCATGGCATGGAAGGGAAGTTGGTCGATGTTATGAAAGCATTTAGGGACTGGTTGACAGGATGAGGCGAGCATTGGAGACTGGAGGTCCATGCTCGGGGATAGGGTGGCAGGTTCTTCTACCTCTGACGTTATGCACCTGGCCCCCAATCCCACCTGGTCATGCCTGCCACTATCTCTGTGGATACCCCAGAGGCTGCTGCTGCCATCATCCACACCCCCGCTGTTCTCAAGTACAGTAAGGTTTAGAGTCTCACTGTGAGTGTTTGATAAGTTGAGATTAGTTCAGATCCCTACAACCCAGCTGGAAAGTGGGACAAGATAGTAATCAAAAGGGCCGTGCTATGGATAGGAAGTGTGGTGGGAGTTTGTTTTCTTATTTGTTGTTTCTCCCTAAATCACATAGAAAAATGAAAGGATAATTCCCTTTGAGGAGAGTAGGTTGTTTCTAGCATGAGACCTTGATAGACATCTAATACCGAGACCTACAGAAAAAGGATGCTGAGCCAGGCATGGTGGTACATGCCCATAATCCCAGGACTTGGAAAGCTGAGACAGGAGGAGTGCTAATTTGAGGCCAGCCTCAGAAACTTAGAAATACCCTATTTCAAAATTAAAAACAGAAAAAGAGCTGGGCATGATAGCACATGCTTGTAATCCTAGTACTTGGGAGGCTGAGACAGGAGGATCATAGGTTTATGGCCAGTCTCAGCTACTTAGTGAGGTCTTCTGCAACTTAATGAGATCTTGTTTGAAACATAAAGAATAAAAAAAAAAAATGGGCTGGAGGTGTAGCTCAGAGGTAGAATGCCCCTGGGTTCCATCCCCAGTACTCGAAAAAAAAATGAAAAGGGTTGGGGGTGTAGCTCAGAGGTTGAACAGCCCTTGGCTCAATCCCTAGCAACACACACACACACACACACACACACACACACACACACACACACACGATTCTGTTTGTCTAGTGTCTGGCAATTATTGGTGACCTTACATGGCCTACCTTGAGAGACCTACCTTACAGATCTGAACACCAGCCCAACTGGCCTGGCTCTGAGAAGCGTGTCAATAACTGATCCTTCTTCTGCTGGCCCCACAAGGGTCCCAAGGCCTGGAGGTGAAGCAGGACTCCGTCCCAGGATGTCTTATCTCTTGTGCACCAGCTCTCCCTGGCTTCTCTGATGACCTCTCTTGCTCTGACCCATTCTCTCATTCTGTACTTGATGCCTGTAGGCTTCTGAGTTCTGGACAGCCTGCTTGATTCCCCCTCATCTGTGATATCAGTTTCTCTCCAACTGAGTAGCCAGATAAGAAGCCGGCATTGCTATTTTGTTTTCCTCCCAGGTGTCTGCTCTTTGACCTCTACCAGGTTTTACTATGTAGACTTCTACAGCTATAACAGATATGTTTGTTCCTTCTCTTTTCTGTTTCTAGATATAGGTAGAGGAAAGAAGAATAAAGAGGTTTCTTTTTTAAAATATACTTTTATAGTACATCATAGTCTCACATCATAATGTGGTTCAGGATGATAGTGACATACATGCACACAACACTTGGTGAGATTTCCCCCAGCACCCTTCCTACACTTCCCAGACATGATATTGAGGTTGGCACTGGTAGTCTCACATATGTACATATCAGTGGGAATGTTTCTTAATTTTCCCTCCCCTAGACCACCTCTCTAGCTCCACTGAGATTTTTTTTCTCCATTATCTAAATTCCCTTTTATTTATTTATATTTCAGTTACTCCTTAGCTTTCACATGTGAAAGCATATGACCCTTCACTTTCTGTGACTGGCTAATCTCACTTAATATAATGTTCTCCAGGTCCAGCCATTTTCCTGCAAATGACACAATTCTGTTCTTTATTGTTGAATGAAATTCCATTGTGTGTATATTCTGTAATTTTGTAATCCATTCATCCATTGATGGACACCTAGTTTGGGTTTTATAATTTGGCTGTTCTGAAATGTGCTGCTAGAAACATGCACATATTACTGTACTATTCAGATTTCAGTCCCTTTGGAAAGATGCCCGGGAATGGTAGAGCTTGAACAGTATGGTGGACTCCTTCTCAGTTTTATGAGGAATCTCCACACCAATCTCCAAAGCAGCTGCACTAATATGCAGTGCCCTGGTATTTCTTTTGAGAACAGAGATAGATTTTCATTATGCGAGTGCTGCAAACCCAATGCAGCCTTGCTTCTCAGCTACTAGTCCTCCATGGTCCTTGTTGCTTTCAGGGTTAAGTTCACATCACTAGCAAGTAGGCAAACGCCTTCCTGAACTCTGCCTTCCTCCCCTTTGCTTTGCATTCTAGACTCAGGCTTTACCAATCTACTTTTGGTTTTCCAAACAAACAATGCTTTTGGTCTTCATGCCTCAGACATGACAGATCCACCTTTCACATTTGCAAGGCCCATGGCTTGAGTATGAATAGAAGTTATAGGCTGTATTTCTATATTCTTAAAATATCTATGGTAAGGTAACACATTGCTACGTAAAATGTTTGTCCTCGGCCTTTATTTAAATACATATAGAATCTTTATTTTTATATTTTTATTGGGGCATTATAGTTTCACATCATAATATAGTTAATAGTTATAGTGACATAGGTGCACACAGACACGTAGTGAGATTCCCCCTGGCTCCCTCCTCATTCTCTTCCTCATACAAAATATTGAGATTGGCATTCGTATTTCTACATATGTGCATAATGTCAGTGGAAGTATTTCCTTCATTAATTCTCCCTTTTCTTCTCTCCCTTCCAAAAACCACCTCCCTGGTTCCACTGGACTTTCTCCTCCCTTATTTAAAATCCCTTCCATAAGCCGGGCATTGTGGTATACACTTGTAATCCGCACGGAGACAGGAGGATCACGCTGGTTGGAAGCCCGCCTCGCTGGCTTAAGAGACCCTGTTTCCAAATATAAAATATAAAATAGGTCTGGGAGTGTAGCCTGGAGGTAGAAGGGTTTCCAGGAACCCCAGTACCACACACACACACACACACACACACACACACACATCCCTTCTATAAGCCGGGCGTGTGGTGTATGCTTGTAATCCCAGTGTTTGGGAGGCAGAGACAGGAGGATCACACAGGTTCGAAGCCAGCCTCAGCTACTTAGTGAAGCTCTTAGCAACTTAATGAGACCCTGTTTCCAAACAAAGTATAAAATATTTCTGGGAGTATAGCCTGGAGGTAGAAAAGCTCCTGGATTCCACCCCCAGTACCACCAAAAAAATAAAATAAAAGCCCTTTTATATTCCAATTATTCCTTAGCTTCCACATATGGATTTTGAATTCTCAGACTCCAGAATTTCACATCAGAATGTTACAAGCCAGAAGAGCATTCCTTGCACCCAGCACCCCCAGCCTTCTCTTTCCACCCTTTGAACTGTCCTTTACCACAGAATGTTTCCCATCAATTTACTCAAGTGGTTGCATGTGGGTATATTATTATCCAACCTACACATTCAAGCACAATCCACACAGCCCATTTTTTTTTTTTTTTTTTTTTACCATCAAAAGCATAGTCTTAGTTTTTACCCTTGGAAGGATAGATAAGAGAAAAAAACCCTTAAAGGGCTTGAAAGGGAGCTAAGAGTTACTGGGTGGGTACTTCTAGGGCTCTGGATTCCAGAGAAAGATCCAGAATGGAAGGAATGTGGATGGGCTCTGAGTGGACAAAATCTCTTGGCCTCCATGGACTCCATAACCATAGGGGAACCAGAGGTGGGGAAACCCAAGGTCTTAAGCCCTGTTGCCAGGTCTAAGTGTTATACAGGCACACACTGTCCTGTTTGTCTAGGTCACCCTTGCTCCTGTATTATCAAATTGACTAATTCAATTTTCAAGTAGTATTGCATAGTCTCCCTTCTTCCAGGAAATCTTCATAATTCTCCCAGTGTGAGTTATGTGTTTTTCCTAAACTGTCTATAACATACTGTGTGTCTCTTAGTGATTTAACCTCCCAGTACTTTCAGGAGGGTCATGAGGTTGGAAGAGTTAAATGTATGTCGAATTTTAGAACAGTAGCAGACAAAATAATCATTAACTATTATAAGTAGTACTAGTATTCAGCAGTACTCTGTACTTATTCCTTTAGAAATATTTCATACTCTTTTGTTGTCATGTGTTTTCTTATATCTCTCCCAATCAGTATTATGCTTTTAAAGCAATGATTTAATTTCATTTAATTTTGTAATCCCAACACAAAAACCAATACATGTTACTTAGCGAGTGCTCAATAAATGTTTTGGGAATAGATGAACTGCCTCTTGGGAGTTGGAATTTACCAGTGGAAATGCCCAGACTATGGTCTTTGACCACATATAAGAAAAGACCCCTGGGAGACTGAACTCAACTCCTCAGAGTCTCCTGCCTTGAGGCCCTTGGAAGACTAGATGGAGATGGTAGAACTGAAACAGAACTAAGCCACAGGGTAGCAGAGGAGAAATATTATTCAAGCGGCATTCCTACCCAGGGATTAGATGTGCTTGCACAAGACACTAACTCTGTGTTCTGGCAAAGATTTCCAACCCCAAACATTCCATTATGTAATGTTGTATTTGTCTTCATATGAGCCAAAGGATTTGTCAAACATTCTTCCAAGTGCTTCGAGACCACATGTTTCTCGGCACCCACGATCTGGGGTATCTGTGCCACTGTTTTCCTTAGTTGGACCTGCTTTTTCTGATGACTTGCAGATAAGCAGAGCTCAGGAAATATGGTTAGGAAAAAGACTTTAATGATGTTTGCTTAATTATGATTATGAAACTTCTCTGCTAAATTTTCCCCATCATTTACTTAAGTGGTTGCTGAGGTCCACAATTGGAATGAATGGGCTTGGCTGCCTGTTGGTTAGGAAGCCATTCATTCATTCATTCATTCATTCATTCTGGCTTGTCATGACCTGTGATTGGATGTCGCAAAACACTTTATACAGATAGAGCCAAAGACACAAAAATGAAGGAAAATAGAAAATCCCCTAAGTGAGTCACTTTTCCTTTCTTTTAATATCTGTTCTTTCTTTTAGCCATGCATATATTAAAAGTATAGTTTTCTAGTGCTTCGAGGACTATAAATAGGCTTTTTCAAAATTAATTTAAAATTAAAACAGGGCATCTAAAGATGATATCAAATTTTCTTTAAATAATTATAACTACTATAAAAGAATTAATTCTTATTATAGCAAACACTTTATAGATAGTGCTCATAATGTGGCAGGCACTGAATGCTTTCTGTAAATTAACTTACTTTATCCTCACAATGATCCTATGAGGTAGGAAATATTATTGCTATTACTGTAAAATGAGATAACAGAGGCTTAGAGAATTAGGGATTTATTTATTTTCTTTCATTTTTGTGTGCCAGTATTGAACCCTGGGCTTCATGCATGCTAAGCAAATGCTCTACCTTTGGGCTCTACTCCTAACTGCAGAATTAGGGATTTATGATAGAGTTATATAAGAAGTGGTAAGACAAGCCTTCAATCCTAGTCCATCTGTTTCTAGAGTCTGGTCATTTCACAACTATTCTCTGTGAAGTAAAGAAACATTTGAAATCAGTTTTCAGCCCTACTGAGCTAGATTTTTAAAATATACTTTTATGTGTGCATTGTAACCATACATCATATTGAGATTTAGTGTGGCAGAAACACGCATGCACGCAGCACCTGGTGCATTTTCTTCTGGATCCCACCCACTGCCTTCTCCTCCCCATTCAAAATATTGAAATTGGTATTCATCGCCTCACAAATGTACATAGGATTGTTTGATCTGATTCCTTCTCAAGTCTCCTCCCTCCCCATTTCACCTCCCTCTCCTAACCCCTCCTTATGTATTTAAAATCTCCTTTGCTTCCCAGCTTCTTCTTAGCTTTCACAAATGAGAGAAAACACAAGACCCTTCACTTAATGAGAGTGGCTAGTCTCACTTAGCATAATATAATCTAGTTCTATCCATTTTCCTAAAAATGTCATGATTTTGTTCTTTTTTTTTTTTGCGGGTCTGGGGATGAAACCCAGGGGCATTCCACCTCTGAGCTACACCCCCTGTCCTATTTTTTAATTCTTTATTTTGATACAGTGTCTCAATAAGTTGTGGAGGGCCTCAGTAAGTAGCTGAGGCAGTCAGTGAACTGCGATCCTCCTGTCTCAGCCTCCCATTGTTCTTCTTTATGTTAAGTAAAATTCCGTTGTGTGTGTATATACCACAGCTTCATAACCCATTCATCTGTTCACAGACTCTAGGCTCCCTAGTTTGCCTATCATGAATTGTGCTGCTATAAACATGGATATGCATGTGTCCTTACAGTATTCTTATTTCAGTTCCTTTGGAAGGATACCCAAGAGTGGTATAGCTGAGTCATATGGAGGTCTTCTGAGGAACCTTCACACTGATCCCATAGTGGCTATACTAATGTGCAGTCCCACTGACAGTATATTAGAGTCCTCATTTCCCCACATTCTCACCAGCATTTATTATTGTTTTTTTTGTTGTTGTTGTTTTGTTTTGTTTTTCAGTACTGGGAATGGAGGGGTATTCTACCTCTGAGCGACACTCCCAGCTCTACTTTTTATTTTGAAACAGGATCTTGCTGAGTTGCAAAATACCTCATTAAGTAGCCGAGGCTGTCTTCAAACTGCAGTCCTCCTGTCTCAGCCTCCCAAATGCTGGGATTACAAGCGTGCGCCACCATGTCTGGCTTTGTATGTATTCTTGATTATTACTATTCTAACAGAATTTGGATGGAATCTTGGTGTAGTTTAATTTGCATTTCTCTGATTGCTAATGATGTTGAACTCTTTCCCCCTGTACTTACCAACCATTTGTACTTATTTGAGAAGCATCTGTTTTAACTTGATTGCTTGTTTTTTAATTGGGTTGTTTTTATTTCTTGGTATTGTTTTTAAATTTGTTGTATATTCTACATATTTGTTTTTTATCAGAGGAGTAGCTAGCAAAGATTTGGTCTCTAGCCCATGTTGCCATAGGGCTTATGTCACATCAGTGTATCATTCTGTGATAGTAACACTGAGTTGACAAGAAATGAAAAATTAAAATATGCAAATAACAGAGGGGTTTTTTTTTTTTTTGGTGGTACTTTGGTTCCTGGAAACCCTTCTACTTCTTGGCTACACTCCTAGACCTATTTTATATTTTTATTTGGAAACAGGGTCTCTTAAGCCAGCGAGGCTGGCTTCAAACCTGCGCAATCCACCTGTCTCTGCCTCCCAAGTGTGGGGATTACACGTATGCACCACCACACCCGGCTAAATAACAGAGTTTTTACTGATGAAATTATGAATATTGAATATCAGTGATGTTGAGCCTTTTAGGATTTGGGAATGGCCTCTGAAAATACGGATTTTTCTGAATGAAATGCAACCAATTCAAGTTGAATGAAGTACAAGGCAAGGTGTGCTCTGTATCCCTGGGATCCATGTCACCATGACACAGGGGTCTTGTTTCCATGGCAACAGACCAAGGCATTAACTGTGGCTGGGCTGCTGTGAGAGCAAGATTTTGACCCTGGATTTACCCTACATGATTCCTGTTCTTGGAGTCCCCACTTCCTCTCATCTTTACTACATGTTAATGATAACCAGTTATTACAAGAGGAATATTCAAAAATGTTGAACATCCAGGGAAACTTTCTAGAACCTGCTAAAAGGAAAAAAAATGTTGTTTCTATTAACTCACTTGACCTTTCCAAGGGGACCTCACAATGGCTTCAAGAGGCCCTTTTTCTGTTGTGCAGTGTGATTATCCTCAGGCCTGGCTTAAGTCTTGTGGTTATATGAAAAAAAGAAGAAAAAAAAAAGAAGAATGATTACTTCTTTTCAGTCTACAATTTGCACCTGCTGTTTACATAAAAAGGGAGTGGGTTGGCACAGCACTTGGGAAAGAAGGAGGGATTAACTCTGCCTTGGTGATGATCCTAAAGGGATGGCTTGGAAACTGAGCCAAGCTTTTCTTATTCCTCCAGTTCCTTGAGGTCCAGTATGTGCTGTCTGTTGCTTTTCCTGAGGAATACGATGATGATTTAGCAATACTTTAGAAAGAAGAGGCATGTCCAAAAGAGGTTTAGATATTATCTCCTGGGCTGGCTTATCTGTGATAGGAAATGGTAGTTATCATAGACAACACTTACATAGGATAATAGATGTCAAGAGCTGTTCTAAACACTGAATCTATATTCACTCATGTATTCAATGACATTTACAGCTCTTCTATGAATGAGATAGAGACACATAAAATAAATTTCTCATAGCTTCAAACTCCTAACTGCTGGAAGCAGTTTCCAAACCTACATGGCCTCCCTTGGGCATTTCACCACTCTTCTGTTTTTTCTCCTCAAGTCTGTTGTTTTCTATTATGCTCCTTAAACATTCCCAACTCAGTGATTTCCCATTTGCTGAATTTGACAGCATTATTCCATCTCTTGGCTTCATATTAAAATGCATCACTTTTTTGTTTACATTTTTTTCTGTATGTGCATGTATATATAAGTTGAAGAACACTGAAATTATTTTTTAAAAATATTAATCTCTTTTGTGGTAATTATGGACCACTTGGAATATCACAAGAACCAGTTTAAGAATTGCTTCTGCAATATTTGCTTTCACATATTCGTTAATTTCTACTTGGCTGGATGTGGTGGCGTACACCTGTAATCCCAGTAATTGGGAGGCTGAAAAAAAAGATTACATGTTCAAGGCCAGCCTGGCTAACTTAGCAAGACTGTCAGCAACCTAGTGAGATCCTTTCTTAAAATGAAAATGAAAAGGGCTGGATGTGTAGCTTGAAGGCAGAATACCCCTGGGTTAAATTCCCAGGAAAAAATGTTTTAAAAAATTCTAGTTGAAAGGGGAAGTAGTCAGACATCCTGTTATTTAGCAATTATTTTATTATTTTCTCTCCAAAATTCTTTACAGTGTGTGGAATTCCTTACTTTATAAAGTATGGAATTTATATGTACTTAAGTATGTAGTGATGATCCTATATATAACATTTTGTAATTATTAAGGTTCATCTTACTGCAATATTGCGAGGAAAATGAACAATAATACTTTGGGTTGTGTTTGGTTCGAAGATTCAACAATATGCTATTTATCTCAATTTGGAGTTCATTTTCAAGTTTCAATCCATGATCAGTTTTGCTTAACTCCTGTGGTGGGGGGGGGCAAGATCATATAAACTGATTTGATATTATTTAATCCACAGCATAATAAAATCTTTATCATATAGTTTTTACCAACATAGTCATAACATATTATCACATCACCACAATAAATGTCATAATGTTATTAAATATTAATCATTAAATAACAATATTGTTAATATTAATATTAACACTCATCAATTAATATACTATAATAATATTAATATTATTAAATATTATTAAATATTATTATTAAATGTCATGATATTTTTATTAGTTCTCCATTTAACATGACACTGAATGTAATTACTATCTTACTTTACAGTTTGGGGTGATGATAGTTATAGTAAAATGTTTGAATTGGCCTTTTAAGTTGTGTTCATGTGTAAGTATTTAATAAATCTATTCTGAGCAGTTTTTATTTGAGGAACCAGGAATAATTTAATATTTTATTAAGATTGACACCATGGAAAACTGATATCTAAATGCTGAATAATTGATAGTGCTTCTCTACCCTCTAGTGGTCAGCGGCAGAACTGAAAAGGCTGGAATCTCCAAGCCTGGAAATTCTGAGGCCAGCAATATCCGCATCTGTTTGGACTTGGCCCACCAACGGCAATTGTAAGACATTTATGGGCAGGCCTCAGGAATGGGGTAACATGAGCATGAATTTTAATCTTTGAGTTGATTTTACAGGCATTAAGGGGGTGATTCTTTTAAATTTTTTTTTCAATTTTTTCTCTTGGAATATTGGAATTTATAATATGTTGAAACAAATGTTCTCTATCTGGGTTCTTATCAGTGACATTATTGATATTGTTGGCTGGGCAATTCTTTGTTGTAGAAATGCAATTCTGTGCCTTGTAGCATGGCTAGCAGCTCCCTGGCTTTGTATCTAACACATGCCAGTGGTACCCTACACCTTGTCCCTTAATTGTGATACCAAAATATCTCTAGCATTACCAAATATCCTGTTTGGAAGAAAAAAAAAAGTACCTTGATTGAGAATCATCTTGTTCTTTTTTGTGGTACTGGGAATTGAACCCAGGGATACTCTATCTCTGAGCTATACCCCTAGTTCTATTTTAAATTTGATTTTGAAACAAGGTTCCACTAAGGCACTGAATGCTTCATCAAGTTGTTGAGGCTGGCCTGAAATCTGTGATACCAGACAAATACTGGGATTACAGGAGTACACCATGCCTGGCTCCATCTCATTCTTAATGGTTCCCATTTGGTTGGAAATAATTCAATAAAAATAAATATTTTATTGGACCACTGGTCAATATTTTATTATCTCCTGTCCTTGTATAGTGTTCTTTAATATTTATAAGAATCCTCAGAAGTGAATCTTGCATAGTCATTATTCCAATCTTACCAGTGAAGAAACTTGAGGAGAGTTGAATAATTTTTATGACTTCTCTTAGGCAAATGGAGGAGCTGGGAGTAAAATCCAGATGACCCGATGACTCCAGAATCTGCATGTGAAAATGTTCTACAAAAAGAGCATCACCTCTTTCATCCATCAACATTTTTGCAGCTAATATGTAAAAAAACTGACCATGTAACTTAGAGGAAAGAAAATCTATTTTCTTAAAGTTTTGGTTTCAGTCGATGTGCAGCCAGGGACTGTGGATCTCAGCACAGTGGCAGAAAGTGGACAAAGGAGAGCACATAGGCTGGGCTCCTCACATCATGGAGGCTGGAAGAAAGAGAGGGAGAGGTAGAGGTAGAGGTAGAGGGAGAGGGAGAGGGAGGACATGCATGCATGCTCAGGAAAAAGAAGAATTATTTATATAATCTCCAAGGCCTCTTGCCCAGGCACCACCTCCTTCAGCCACAACCTCCTGGCATACCCAGGCAAATCCATTACAGTGCATTTATCTTTTTCTAGTACAACCCTTGTGACTCAATTACATCAAGTCCAAACATTAACAAGTGAGCTCTTTAGGGGGCATTTTATATCTAACTATAATACCCCTTATTAACAATAAACTATGAATGCCAATTTTTATATGTGTATATACAGCTTACATAATTTTCTGGATTGACAGTAAAACAGGAGGGGAAAATATGGTGCTAACATTGTCAGAGGAAGATCAATCCATTTTTTCATTCATTCACCATGTTCCTACTGTCTATATAGATACAGCAGTATATGGGACAAACTTTCTGCCTTCTGAAGCTTACTTACATAGTTTCAAGAACAAATGACCAAAGTTTTATGTAACATTTCACATAGTGATATATTATAGAGAAAATAAAACATGTTAAAGTGTTAAAGAAGGCACAAGACAGGGCAGAGTACTACTATTATATATAGGGTGGTTAGGGACAGCTTTCAGATATGGTGACATTTGAGCAGACAATGTAGAAATGAGATCATGGGTCAAGTGGTAGGGAATTGTTTCAGTTGTAAGAACAGCCAGTACGAAGGTCCCTGATGTAGGACATATTTGAAGTAGGAACAAGCTTGGTAGCATGGTAAGGAAGGAGTCAATGGACCTGCGGCAGAGGAAGTTTAGAGGAACCTTACAGAATGAGACAGAGAGGGAAGATGAGGGGCAGGGAGAGGATGACAGATTCTGTTAGGCCCAGAAGGCGCTTCCTTGAAAGAACATCAGCTTTTACTCTGAGTGAAAAACATCTATTTGAAAGAAAAGTGTCATGATCTGACAATCTTTCAAAGAATCATGCTGACCTTTCTTTTCCCTGTATTGGGTAACAGTTTATCGGAATGGCTAAGACCATAAATTCTGGAATCAGACTGTTTTAAATGATGGCTCTAAGCTCTCACTCCTTGTGGACGTTGGGACAAGCAATTTAACCTCACCAAGTCTCTGTTTCTTTTGTCTAAACAAAAGATGTGAATATCCTCATTAATTAAATATAAGTGCCATCAGACAGGAGATGCACCATTATTTTATTTACCACTAAGAAAAGCAAAACAAAACATAATACTGTGATCATTTACTGGTCAGTCAAACTGGGCTCTAATTTTGGAGATGTCATTAATCTATTCCCAGAGATCTGACAACTTGTCCTGCCTTACATCGCTTGGCATGTAACAACAATTATTTTGCACAAAACTCTCAGTAACAAAATAAAGTACTTATTCATCTATTTATCAGTAGCTTTGTTTCTGAAAGTCTCAGAAAGCATTTAACTATTACTTTGTAAGGATAGATGGAATTTCTCTCCTATAGTGAATATTTACTGTGCTAACACCATGTTAACACAAATCTTTTTGCTCAGTTTTATGCTTATAAGAGGACTTTAATCGAAATACTGATATTAAAATTTTAAAAGAGCAATAAACTCAAAATATTCGGTGCACATGATATGCATAAGTCAACTGACATGACACTAATATGAGTTTACAAATTCATAGACAATGACAGAATTATATCATGTCTGACCTCTGGCCCATGGTGATTGTAAGGAGACACCTCCTGTTAAAATGCGATGTGATGCAGTGCGTGTGTGTGTGTGTGTGTTTGTGTGTGTTTGTGTGTGTATGTGTGTGTGTGTATTAGAACTGATAGAATGTGTGGTCCTACCTGCTCTGTGGAATAGAATTAACATAAGTCCCTGGCACATAGTAAGACTTCAGTAACTCTTACTAATTATTCCTATCTCTATGAAGGCATTATTGTACATGGCCCTATCTCCTTCCAGAAAATACCTTATAATTGCTTAGGTAGCTTCATCTTTTTCTGCATTTTCTCCTCCCAGAAGGAAATAAAATTACAAAACAAGTCTTTAGCTCTCTAAATATTCCCTCTTAAAAGTCATTGATCAATAGCTCATAGAAGAAATTGCCCCAGGTCTCAGGAGACCCATTCTATAGTGTAATAACTTTTTCTTATTTCTTATCCCCTGAGTAGCTTTTAATTCAAGGCAGACTTTCGCCTTGCAAATTTCTTTATTTCTTGATGATTTGAAGAACAGAAAGAACATTATCATTTTGTCTTATCTGCTCCATGTTTATTGGTTGGCCCGTTCTTTAAAAATATGGTTTGGAGCCAGGTTTGTACATTTGTAATCCCAGTACTTTGGAGGATGAGATAGGAGCACAGGTTTGAGAACAGTCTCAGCAAGTAGTAAAGACTCTGAGCAACCTAGCAAGACCTTGTTTAAAAAAATAAAAAATAAAATTTGGCTGGGGAGTGTAGATCAGAGGTAGAGCGCCTCTGCGTTCAGTCCCCAATACCAGACTCCCTCTTTCTTTCTTTCTCTCTCTCTCTCTCCTATCTCTCTCTCTCTCTCTCTCGGTTCATCCATCCTTCTCAGAGAATGTCATGATTACCTGATAAGCTGCCTCTTCCCAAGCTCAAACATCCTGGCTTATCAGTCATAAAACCATGTGAGATCCTTTAGAGAAGCTGGTTGTAGCAACACTGCTGATTATTACTGACCCCATGCCTTGTTACGTCTTCCTGGGATGATGTGCTTCTCTACCCTCTGTCTCACCACAATAAAACAAGAATGAAAACATATGGCGCGGAGATCCAACAGATCAAATAAGGACCAGAAGAAAATTTCTCTCAGGAGCAGCTTGCTTTTTGCCCTCAGCATCTGTAAACTGGAAACAACCTGAGTGCTGCCCAGATGTGCTAGAACCTCAGTTAAGTGAAGATGCCAACATCCTCGGTTTCTGCCAGCCCTGGATTATGAATAGTATCTTAAATCTTCAGCTCAGATGGAATTGCTGTGAGGTCTTTCAGAGCAGGTGGTCAGTTCAGAGCTGTGCAAATATTGAAAAGGGAGGGAGTATCTACTGGTGGAGGAGTGTGGGGAGCCAGAAGGCCTTTATAGTATAGATGATCCCACTTAATCTCAGCAGAGTGAATTATTTGGGTCTTTTAAAAATTATTCAGGCCGGGCATGGTGGCGCACGCTTGTAATCCCCGCGCTTGGGAGGTGGAGACAGGAGGATCGCGCAGGTTCGAAGCCAGCCGCTCCTGGCTTAAGAGACCCTATTTCAAAAATATAAAATAGGTCTGGGAGTGTAGCCCGGAGGTAGAAGGGCTGCCAGGAACCCCAGTACCACCAAAAATAAAAAAAAGAAAAAAAATTATTCATTGTAATATAAAATAAGCTACATCTTTATGGTCATTGAAAGTGTTCTCAGCAGTTTGATTCACATGTTACTGGTTAGTGGACAAATAAATGACCCCAAAGGTCACTTAAACTCTAGTTGATTTTTCCTAAAGTTTTGAAAAATTCTGACATTGACTCTTCAAGTGTGTGTGTGTGTGTGTGTGTGTGTGTGTGTGTGTGTGTGTGTGTTTGTGTTACTAGGGATTGAACCCAGGGACATTCTATCTCTGAGGAGCCCCCCCCCCCGACTCCCTGTATTTTATATTTTGAAACAGGGTTTTGCTAGGCTGCTGAGGGTCTTCTTAAGTTGTTGAGTCTGGCCTTGAACCTGTATCCTCCTGTTTTAGCCTCCCAAGTACTGAGATTATAGATGCATGTGCACCACCATGCCTGGCTTCACCAAGGTTTTAAACAGTTGGCTCCCCATTAATTTGCTCAGTTGAAAGTATTTTGTTAGCATGTGAGTGTTTTCTTGTTTTATTCTCCAGGTTCATCTAAAAAAGAACCTGGAGACATTATAACAGCCCATTCTCATTTGGAATGTCTAGAGTCCTGCTTTTCCTAAAAACAAAATGTTAAGAATTTAAAAATCCAAACATTCATAGACTTTCTCCTCTGCCAAGTTTTGGGTAAAGAAAATGGTTGTGAGGAGAGAAAAGCCATTTCTTCACAAATCACATGTGTGTCCTTGTGTTGATTATATCTAGCACGACTTGTCTTTTGACACAGGTAAAAACTAGGCAGGAAGAGGAAATAGTAACAGGAAGCAACAGGCCGAGCTCTGTGGGGTCAGCCTCTACCAATGATCACCACTATGGTCTTGGTGTTTGAAAAGCAGCAGCAAAATGCAGAAGGCTAAATAAGTATTCTTGATCACACACAAGCAAGTGGTTCAAAGTGAAATAAACCTTATTTGGTAAAAGTCTGTAAGCAAAAAGTTCTCCCTAGTAGGAAGGAGTTTGCTCTCAGGGATTCTCATTGGTCTCAGAAAGACTCATCTTGTTCTTGGTTAAATGAAGTTAGACTTAGGTTTAAAAGAGTCTTAAGCTTCTTTGAATATCTATACTAATCACCTTTCTGATGTATAACTCCTTGCTACAGATATATCCTTAATGCCTTTTCATTTGAGGAGAATAAACTAGACAATATTCTTCAGAATCTTTTGTCAATCTACAGAAACATTCTGACCACCCGCTACTTGGTTGTTTTCCTAGCGGATAAGATGACATCAGTATTAAAAGTCTTGTGGATGGCATTGTTGGGCTAGATCCTTCACCTACTCTCTATACCATACTCTGTGCTGGGTGACTTTGAAGTTTATCCCCCTGAAGGAATATAGAGAGACGCTGAGTGACTGACTGGTTTCAGTTTACCCTGGATGTCTCTGCTTTTAGCATGGACACTTTTGCATTCTGAAAAGAGAGTTGGTTACCCGTATTGAAGTTTATCTTTAGACCCTCTTAGCTTGGGCTTAGTCATGGACATACTTGGCCAACAGAATGAGGTAGAAGTTGCTGTGTGTTAGTTCTGATTCTTGCCCTTAACATTGGCACTGCCTGTGCTTCTGCCATTACCATGAAAAGGATGTGCCATGATCATTCCATGTCCAGAGAGGCTGAGGGTGTGTGAGGCAGAGCCAAACTCAGCAGAGAGCACGGCCAAGCCTAGTTTCTATCAGTGGACTCCAGCAAAGCTACAGTGACATGAACCATCATACATAGTTACTGCCTTGAATTACTGACTTTTTGGCATGCTTTATTTCACAGCATAAATAGCCTCTGTAAATAGACTTATTGCTACCAGGCACTGGGATAAGAGTTTTACATAGATCACTTCCCACTACCACACGATGTTATCGTTGTTATCACTGATACACAGTTGGAGAAACGGATACAAGGAGAGTAAATGCCCAATGTGAGCAGCAGAGCTCTTTTCAAACGTGTTCCAAAGTAATCCAATACATTGATGTTTTTAAAAGTTATCAAGCAGTGCAAGCTCATTGTAAGACGCATGCAAGTCAGAAATATAAATAGGAAAAAGGAAAAGGTCACTTCCTTTCCGTGTTGCCTCTCCCTTTTCTCATGTTCTTTCTCTGTGATGTAATCACTAGAAAGCTTTTGATGTGACTCCTTTCACATGATTTTATGTGCAACTTACAAGTATATTTTTATCTAAAAATATGCCAGGCATGGTGTCACATGCCTGTAATCCCAGTATTTAAGCAGCTGAGACAAGAGGATTACAGATTTGAGAACAGCCTCAGGAATGTAGTGAGACTCTCAGCAACTTAATGAGACCCTTTTTCCAAATTAAAAAAAAAAATTAAATGGCTTGAGTGTGGTGGTGCATGCTTGTAATCCCAGCAGTTGGAAGGCTGAGATAGGAGGATTGTGGTTCACAGACAACCTGAGCTACTTAGTGAGGCCCTTTGCAACTCAGTGAGTCCCTGTTTCAAAATAAAGAATAAAAAATAGGTCTGGTGGTATACCTTGGAGGTAGAATGCCCCTGGGTTCCATCCCCAGTACCAAAAAAAATAATTAAATGGGATGGGGGTGTATAGCATGTAGCTCAAAGGTTTTGAATGCCCCTGGGCTTGATTCCCAGTACCACAAAAATAACTAACTCAATAAATAAAAATTATATATAACTGGAAATTAAATGTTCTTCAGAATTTTCTTCCTGCATATCTCAGATATTTTTCTATGCCTGTCTATATGGAGACATGTTATAATCTTGTAACTGCTACATATAATTCCATAATATGAAAATATCATAAACATTTTGATTGATTCAAATTTTCCTTATTACAAAAATGATTCCATGTACTTTCTATATGCACATATTTAATTGTGCATGAGTATTTCTATAGAAAAATCCTAGAAATTAACTCAGTTCATAATTACATGCCTCACTGTTTATTAATTTTTGTTTTAATAAGATCTCACATGCAAAAATTATAGACAAATACAAGTGAGTGCTCTTCAGATACTGGGTTTCTCTTTCTGCACTCTGTGCCCCTCTTGGAGGCATTTACGTGGTATCCCCAGCAGCCGGTTGAGTGTATCAGCTGCACTTGTTTGTCCTGGGATGAAGTAGATTGTCTTGGAATCAGCTGTTGGATTCGTTGCTCTTCCACTTCACATAGCACAGATGATTTGTGGAAAGCTTTGCCCATGATCCTGAATGACCCCTTCCATTGCAGATGTTGGCTGCTTAAGCAAGAAGTCCGTGACACGTTTCTTTATTGGAGCAGTTGTCCAGTTAGAAAGTGAAGTCATGCTGTGTACTCTAGTACACAGTCACTTTAAAGTGGGCTTGATTGCTGCTTTGGTTTAGACTTTTAATGAAAAGTCTCACTGAAAGAGACTCAAAGCCCTCTGCCTTAGGTAGTTTCCCATAGGAAGAGAGAAAGAGATAGGAGGCATGGGATTAAGATGTATTACATGTCTCTTGTTGGTCAGGAAGTCCTTCTTTGATTCATTTATTAAAAATCAAACTTGTGCTAGACACAGTAATAAGAACTAGGAAGACGAAAATAGAAGAAGCAATCCTTGGTCTCAAGTAGCATAGCACGGGGGGGGGAGACACCTATGGAAACTGATACTGTAAAGGAACATGAAATGGAGCACACAGAGAGAGCAAGTTCCTCCCCTCCACTCTGGGGAAATATCCAAGTGTGGCAGCACTTAATTCATTTTCATTATTGTTGATATTCCATTGTATGAGTATATTAAAATGTAATTGCACACTTCAATGTGGATTAAATGTGGAAGAATAATTAGGGTTGTTTCTAGTTTGGGGCTATAATGAATAGTAGTGCTCCTCTAATGATGTATGTGTGGGTACACGTATGAGTATGTATATTTATACATATAAGTAAGTGCATCATTTTTGTTGGTTTCTATACCTAGTGAAATTGTTGGGTCATAAAATATGTTTATTTTCATCTTAAGTAGAAATAGTCAAATCACTCTTGTTTGTAGTGATTGTGCCAGTTATCCTCAGTAGCGATCTGGGAATGTCCATCCCTTATTCCCTGGCCCAAAGTCTGCTGTTCTTTCCTACCCTTAGATATGTCTTGCTTTGCAACAAGCTTACTCTGCATGGCAAGCTCTATCTGTACAGTCACTCTTTGGACCTTGGGTTGAGATTTATACATAGGTCTGCCTTTGGGGAAATGGGTCTGGGGAAGAGGGTGTTAAGTGGCATGCTCTTTGGCTCCATGGATTCCTTACTCCATGGGATGAGGCAGGACCATAGCTAGGGTGGACAGCGCTTGTCTGTGTCTGATACACAGTCGCTTTAAGGTGGACTTGATCACTGTCTCAGTTTAGACCCTTAATAAAAGATCTAAACTGTAGTGTATGTATTTGCAGTGTAGAAAAATCCTGGGTGTTCCACTTCTTCATCTAGACTTGAAATTGTTGTCATCTTAATTTTAGCCATTTTTCTGGGTATATAGCAGCATTTTACTGAGTTGGATTGACAATAAATAAAATAAAGCTTCTTTTTACTTTTTAACGTTTTACCATTTGGCTCTACTGTCTTGTAAATTGTCTATTTTTCAAAAATTTCTATTGCCTTGTAAGTCATTGATATAATCCCCATTTTATAATGAAGTATCCGAAGCATGGAAAAGCCCACTTGCCTAGTTCACGCAGATAGACAAGAAATCCAAATTGGAATTGGACATCTGCCATGATTCACAGATGAATAGCTTGGGCTTTTCCTTACCCTGGCAGAGTTACACTCAAGATGCCTAAGTGGAGACCCCCCTTAGGTAAGGTATATTCAGAGGAGGGGCAATGTGTGGGGACAATAGATGTAAGAAAGACAATACTGACTGAATAAATAGAAATAACCTCTGACTTGATGCATATGTAATTATAATAACAGATCTGTACACATCTAGAATGTGCTGAACACTATACTAAATTTTATGCATTATCTCTGTTTCCCAGAAACCCTATGAAGATGGCATTATTTCCCTATGAAGAGAAAACTGAGTTTTGAGGAAACTAAGGATATAGAATAGTAAGCAGTGGAACCAGAATCCAAAATTAGACCTCACTCAGACTCCGGAGCCAATTTTTTCCTGTACCACTAGACTTAAGGTGACCTGAGTTACTAATTCCACTTGTGGAGAATAATTAGGGTTGTTTCTTGTTTGGGGCTGTAATGAATAGTAGTGCTCCGCTAATGATATATGTGTGGGTACACATATGAGTATGTATATCTCAGATATTCTACCTCCAGGCTACACCCGCAACCCTATTTTTTTTATTCTTTATTTTGAAACAGAGTCTCACTGAATTGCAAAGGGCCTCACTAAGTAGTTGAGGCTGTTCGTGAACCATGATCCTCTTGTTCATGAACCATGAACCATGATCCACACCCAGCTCTGATTTTTTTTATAAATGAATCAAGGAATTTCTGACCAACAGGAGGCATGTAGTACATGTTAATCCCATGCCTCCTATTTCTTTCTCTCCTCTTATTGGAAACTCAAAGGAGAGGCCTTTGAGTTTCTTCCAATGAGACTTTTCATTAAGGGTCTAAGCCAAACCAGCAATCAAGCCCACCTTAAAGTGACTGTGGACTAGACTACAGGACCAGGGCTGAATGTGGAAATGAAGCTGCTTGGGCCCATGGGATGTGAGGCATGAGACCAATAGAAACCTTAAAGGCAAAACCCCAAGGGAGAGCCAAGGAAAGAAATCACCAAGATGTCTCAATAAAATGTACAGTAGAAGGAACCAAGCAGAGAGATAAAGGCAAGGTGTCAGACAGAGGGACAAGTACCAAGGTCACCAGGAAGAATGTAGAAAGTGGGTAGCAGTGAATCAAGAAGAGGTTTTTCCCATGCCTAATGGTGATGGGAGAGGATTTTGAGGAGGTTTTCAGATTATCCTGCACTTTTGGGTGGTATCTGGGTTTGTCTCTCCATCCTTCTATCTTTGCTGGATTCTGGTGCTGAGGGTCCATTGTGTGGCTTGGTCTCTTTTATTCCTATGGCTGCTCTTAACAAATCACCATGAACATGAAAGGACATACTTTATTTTCTTGTAGTTCTGGAGATCAGAAGTCCAAAATGGGTTTGAAAAGCCTAAACCCGTTGTTGTCAGATCCAGGCTCTCCCAGTCCCTACAGAGGAGCTAAGGCACAGATCCCCAAAGTATTTCCCTGGGGGGGGGGTGGGGATGCTGGAAGATCCAGGAGGGCAGTAGTAACCTCAGGTGCAATTGGAGAAATACAGAAAAGTGAGGGGGTGGGGGAAGCAACCAGGGAGGCCCTGAGAAATTTTCTCAATTTGTGGGTGGTGAACCTATAAGTTTAGGAATCTATGTTCCAGGGAGAATCTCTTCCCTGACCTTTTCCAACTCCCAGAGCTGCATTTCATGGCTCATGGGCCCTCACTTATTGTCAAGGCCAGAATCAACAAATCTTGGTCTGCTACTCCTTCACATCCCCCTCTCTGTGATTAAATCCCCCTCTTACAAGGAAACTGTATTTGCGGCTGTATAACCCAGGATATTCCTCCCATCTGTGAATCCTTAACTTAATCATATTCAAAAAGGTGTGTGTGTGTGTGTGTGTTCATGGGTTCCATAATTGGGTCTTAAATATCTTTGGAGGCCCTTATCAGACTATTACCACCCTCTCCCGCTATCTTGATTCAGTATTCAATATGTGTGTCTCCTGTTTTTCTCTGTGAAGGCCTCTACTTGGAAATAAACTGGGTAATTCCCTGATTCACTTATGCTGAAAATCAAGCAAACCATTCTGAAAATTGCTATTCAGAAATCGCTGTCTTTGTGGTTCCCATAAACCATTTACTTCCTTCGGATCTGTGAAAGTGTTCTGGACAAGCACAAAGAATGGTTAGCATCTACGTTTTACCCCAGACATAAATACCGTGGATGATTCATGGGGCTTCATACTGTGAAATCACCTTTCTCAGAAGCTTCCTTTTCTAGGAACTCGATATGCTTTCAGATTCCCTATTTAAAAGATTCCTTCCTGCACCACTTCTATTCTGCACCTCTTGCGAATCCCTGCCAGCAGGGACAGGAAGCTCATTTCCGTGAGAGGGCTGGCTGGCCGGGACACCTGTCGTGCTGGTGGTGAACATGAGATGTCAGCCATGTGCGCTCCCCCCTCCCAGGCTGCCAGGTGGAAGCTCATCTGCTCCTCAGATCCAGGATCTCCGTGGCCTTCTCCAGAGGCTGGGGGCCCTCTCATCTCCTTTTTATCTTCCACATTCTTCACATCGTGGAAGGCGTTCGCCTTGAGGCCTCAGGGGAGCGTTTTTCATTCTGCAGCCATTTGTTGTCACTTCATTTAACATGTGTCTGCTATGGACCAGGCATATTGCCGGGAGCTGAGGATTTAAGAATGAGCATAGATCCCGTCTTCAAAATATCAACTTTAGTCAAAAGAAGATAAACCTGCACATTAGTTCTTTTTAGTGGCAACTAACAGAAACCAAATGCACAGTGATAAAACATTAGTTGTAAGTCTGGCAAGGTGGTGCGTGCCTGTAATCCCAGTACTTGGGAAGCTGAATCAGGAGAGTTGCAGGTTTGACCCCAGCAACTCAGGGAGACTCTTAGCAACCTAATGAGACCCTATTTAAGAAAAAAACAAATCAGTTGTGTAACTTGAAAGTCTGGGGATAGTGCTGTGTATTAGTAGAAACCAAAGCAAACATACACATGTGTACATGAAATGATCTGTATAGTTACTAAAGATATCTAGCCAGTATCTATCAAGCTGTTGACTTTGTTTCCCAGGTAGGGAAGGTGAATGTAAAATGGGAAAATCGGCACCCATGAACAGGAGTGGGAACCCGTGGGGATGGACTGGAACTCTGGCAGGTCTCTTACAGCCTCTGGACCACGTCAATTCCTTTCTGCAAAGTGGAAGCTGGCACCTTTTTTTTCAGTGAAACTGTAGGGAATCTTAGAGAGAGTAAAGTAAATGCAAGCCCAGCTGCCCTGCCAAGATAGGTCAGCAGATAACACTGGACATGTGCTGAAGCAGGGCCTGCTGCCCCTGGCCAACATGTTTGTGTGTAAAAACAACATGGGGTGTCTTGTTTCCTTCTTCAGAATCTCATGCAAAATGTTTCTTACCAGAAAGTTATAGTGCAGGGTATTCTTGGAGATGGAGTGCAGTTTGGTCAAGTGAACACATGACAAAGCCACCCCAGACTGGCATGTAGAATGACTGGCTGGAGGGCTCAAGCAGTGGTCTCAGAAATCTCTCATCTCTGTGTTTATCTTTTTCAATTTCTTTCTCAAAGAGTCTTTTCTTTCTGTTCAGAAGCCCAATGGAAGGAATCTCTTTCTCATTTTTTTATGTCCTCTATCAAGTCCAGTGACCCACCTCTTCCAGCAACACCTACCTGACTACCTTACCACCCAATACATCAATCAATCCTTCAATGGATTTATCCACCGATGATATTAGAACCCTCATGCTTCAGTCATTTCACCTCTGAACACTTGGCATTTTCTATCCATGAACTCTTCCAGAAGACATTCTATAGTCAAACAAAACAAGCTTCTACTATTAAAAAGGGAACAGTTGGAAGAAGAGAATCTTGGGGAGAGAAAGCTGTTGAGTTCAGTTTGGGGCATGCTAAACTAAAAGAACTTTCAGGATGCCCAGGTGGAAAAGCCCACAACAACCCAAATGTCTAGCCATTCTGAGTCATCTTTTGTGTTTGGGTTCATTTCAATCATGTAGTTTTGTTTATGAGCTTTTATTGTATCCTAGTTAAATATAAAGATATATATCTTGAGGATACAAGGCTTAAGAATACAAGTATTGGTAGATATGACCAATGTGTCTATTTTAGTGGCAGAGAAAGTACTAGCTTCATTCTATGAGTCAGACAACAAAGGAACTAAAGCAATGCATGTATGCCTGATTTCTCTTTAATTTTTATCACAGAGAAGTCATGGAATGATAGAGGAGAAATCTTTTGAGTAATTCTTCATAAAATGCTTTATATACATCTCATTGAAGTAGTCTCTAAGAATTATTATTGTTCTTGTTATCATTATTATCACTAACTAGGAATCAAACCCAGAGTTGTCCTACCTCCAAGCCAAATCTTCAGCCCTTTTAATTTTTTTTTTTTTTTTTTTTTTGGCCAGGTCTGGGGATGGAACCCAGAGGCATTTGACTTCCAAGATACACCCCGGACCTATTTTTTTATTTTTTAATTTTTTTGGTGGTACTGGGGTTTCTGGAAACACTTCTACCTCCGGGCTACACTCCCAGACCCATTTTTATATTTTTATTTGGAAACAGGGTCTCTTAAGCCAGCGCGGCTGGCTTCAAACCTGCGTAATCCTCCTGTCTCAGTCTCCCAAATGCTGGGATTACAGGTGTGCACCACCATGCCCGGCTTTTAATTTTTTATTTTCAAAGAGAATCTTTCTAAGTTGCTGAGATTCTCACTAAGTTTCTGAGACTTGTCTCTAACCTGTGATCCTCCTTCTAAGTTACCCAAGTACTAGGATTACAGGGGTGCCCCATAGCACCCAGATAAGAATTATAATTGATAGAGCTGTCTTTTTCAAAACTGCTTTAAAGTACTAGTATTCTTCATTGTAAGAATAAAAAGACATCCCCAAGTTATCAGAACTTTAGAATAAAACAGAACCTACAGCTCTATTTCTAAAGTTATTTAATTAAATCTACTAAAGATGTTGTATTTTAAAAATTGCCTTTTATTTATATGGTGTTGTAGTTATCGAAAGAGAGTAGGTTTGTGTAAGCCACAGAAGTCCCTTCTAGATTAAAGCAAGCACTCCTGTAATTTTAAATGAGTGGGATGGATTTTCCCAGCATTCAGGTGACTCTGAGTTCATTTTGGGGGCAGGCTGCTCCCATCAGTTTTGATTTGGTGGGAACCATTACAAATGGGACAGATTTGAACACGGTGGTAATTTATCTCCAGAAGGTTAATTTATATCGAGGCCAAATTTCATCTTTTCTGTTTCTCTAATAGACAGAAGCCCTGATGACTAAATCCAGTTTTCATATTCCTGTCAGTTTTCTTTCTGGGCTCAAGAAACTAAAACAAAACAAAGAAACCATTACAAATTAATCCATCCATGGCAGTGAAGGGGACATCTTTTTACTCTCTTAACTCATAAGTCAGATTTATTAGTTTGGTTGGAGCCAAGACTCTGACTTTTTTTTTTTTTTTGTGGTACTCAGGGTGGAACCCAGAAGCTTTCTACCTCCAGGCTATACTCCCAGACCTATTTTATATTTTATTTGGAAACAGTGTCTTAGTAAGTTGCTGAGAGCCTCACTCAGTAACTGAAGCTGGCTTCGAACCTGCGTGATCCTCCTGTCTCAGCCTCCCAAGCACAGGGATTACAAGCGTGCGCCACCACGCCCAGCTAGACTCTGACTTTTGACTGATTGAAAGTATGAGTTATGTTTCTTTTTTCTATAAATATGAAGACAAAGCAGTCATGAGATTGACAAGATATCCTGAAAGGATGGGGTTAAGCCTACATGTGCATATGTGCCAGGGGCTGCATTTAAAGCAGCGTTCCCATTAGGAATTGAACAAATTCTTTCAACAAATTGTGTCAAGTTAAACATCTTTATTTGTGTTTTACAAATGAGAAAACAGATTCAAAGAGAACAATTCCTGAGTGCTATAAACCAAGTTTTTTCTTCTAAGCCCTATGTCCTGTCCTTTCTTATGTTTATTTATTTATTTATTTACTTTATTTACTTATTTATTTATTTATTTGGATGTTACTGGGGTTCCTGGAAACCCTTCTATCTCTGAGCTATACTCCCAGACCCATTTTATGCTTTTTATTTGGAAACAGGGTCTCCTAAGCCAGCACAGCTGGCTTTGAACCTGTGCGATCCTCCTGTCTCCACCTCCCAAGCGCAAGGATTACAAGGGTGTGCCACCATGCCCAGCCATTTTGCATGTTTTAACTGAGGCATGGTGGCACACACCTGTAATCCCAGTGACAGGAATGTGAAAGACAGGAGGACTGTAGACTTGTAATGATAATTTAGCAAGATCCTGTTTCAAAAATAAATAAAATTTAGCTGGTGGAACTTAGATATTGAGCATCCCTGGGATGCGATAGTACTAGTGATAGGTTTTTTGTTATAAAAAAAAATTGGGCAGATTGAATACTTTCCCTAATATGTGAAAGCTAAGGAGAAATGGGTCATTGGAGGAACTCTAGATAAAAAAGGAGATCCTATAGAGGAGCAAACAAGACAACCTAAATTAGGGGATGGGAGGGGAAAGAAGGAAATTCTCTAAAGCACACAATGTACTTAAACATATTGAAGTCAACCACTAAGCCAAGCAAGGGAATGAGGGATGGGGAGGGAATGGAGTGGGAATTGTGTAGGGGCTAAATTGGTGATGTGTACATATATGTCCACACAAGTTTTTTTTTTAAACCCCAATATGATGTATGAATACAATGCACCAATAATAAAAAAGAACCTCAATCGAGAGCCAAAAAAGAAAAATTGTAGGAGTTAGAAGATGAGACCTGACATCCTCACCTAGTCACTCACTGCTCAGTTCTGAGGTTGTGAGCGAGGCTCTTTACAATCTACCCTGTTTCCACATCTATTAGGTAGATGAATTCACCCATAGTTCGTCTATCTTACATGATAAAAACACTGCTCAAATAATATGTATAATGAGCAGCAAAATTTAAAAGGCCATTTGCGCCTTTGTGGCACTGCAGGTGGAACCAAGGGGCTTTTCTACCTCCGGGATATACTCCCAGACCTATTTTGTACTTTGGAAACAGGGTCTCACTAATTTGCCGAGAGCCTCACTAAGTAGCTGAGGGTGGCTTCGAACCTGTGCGATCCTCCTGTCTCAGTCTCCCAAGTTCTGGGATTACAAACCTTTTCCACCACGCCCGGCTGGGCAGAACTGTGCAGAAAGAAGTCTCCATAAGAAAATTACTCAAAATGCGTATTAGTTTTCTACTGCTGCCATAAAAATGACCATAAACAATTGGTTTAAACAATAGGTATTTATTATCTTATTGCTTCAGTATGTAAAAAATCTGACAAGGGCCGGGCGTGGTGGCGCACGCTTGTAATGCCTGTGCTTGGGAGGCTGAAACAGGAGGATTGCACAGGTTCAAAGCCAGCCTCAGCTACTTAGTGAGGCTCTCAGCAAGTTATTGAGACCCTGTTTTCAAAAATAATATAAAATAGGTCTGGGAGTATAGCCTGGAGGTAGAAAAACCCCTGGGTTTCACCCCCAGTAACACACACACACACACACACACACACACACACACACACACACACACACACAATGTCCGACAAAAGCTAAAATCAAGGCATCAGTGGGTCTATATTCCTTCTGGAGATTCTAGAGGAAAAGCTATTTCTTTACCCATTTTAACTTCTAAAAGCTCCCTGCATTTCTTGGTTCATGTTTCCTTTCCTTCATCTTAAAAGTTAGCATTATGGTATCTCTGTGACTCTATTTTGGTTGCTCAGTGCCTCTATGACCAATGGGAAAGGCTTTCCAATTTTAAGGATTTATGTAATCGGTCTGGGTTCATCTGGATAATCCAGGATACTCACCCTGTCTTAAGGTTCATAAACTTCATCTCATCTCCATGTCCCCTTTGCCCTGTAAGGTCATACATTCACAAGGTTGGTAAATAGAGGGAAACATTTTGGGGAAACATCATTCTGCCCATCATGATGTGTAGCATAATGAAGGTGCCAGTTGCAGAATTACTGAAAGTGAAAATGATGATATTATTTGCTAAATTACTCAGCGTTTGATCCCTGATTGGAATCTAATCTAGCATTAAGTCCACATTACATGTAACCTGCCACAGACCATCAGTTGGTTAATCCATCATCTCAGTAATTTCTTCAGTAACTGCCTTTCAAAAGATATTTCTCTGCTGCAGGAAAGGGATTCTATTCTCACAAGCACTAGAAGAAGCATCAAGAGGAGGACAGATGAAGACATCTCCAAAAAAGGAAACCCTTGTGGTACACATGCAATTTGCAAAACAAGGCAAAGAACTGGAGGACACCCAGAGGGTGAAATTACAGGTGATGATCACATTAGTCAGGAGGGTGCGGGAAGATTCTTTTACATTAATATGTGGTATACAACAGAAATGATGATTAATCTTCAAGCAGGACCAACCCTGTGGTTTGGGCAAGTGGCGAGAAATTCTAGGAAGTGGTGATAAAACTGAAGTCATTAGTTGAGAGTATCTTCCTTCTCTGCTATTTCCTCAAGTAGGCACAACTGTGAAATTTATAAAAAGTTCAGTTCAGTGAAAACTGATTTTCTTAAGATGTTGTAGGTGACAAACTTTAAAAACATTTTATAAATTTGATCATGGATGTTTACTTAATTTGTGTCTTCTTTTCCTAAAGTGGTCCTCCATCAGTTCAGTTTTATATCTTTTTAACAGGATGCAAAGTTTTTCCTTTCGGATCATTCACATTTTGTCTCCTCAATTAAGGGACAAGGGGTTCTTATAAGTAGCCTGAATTGTTACATAGCAGGGGCTCTACATGAAATGTATGTGAGCCACACTACAGAGAAATCATATTTTGTGTTTCCTTTATGATACATAGCAGTTTTTTCCCCCTCAACTATTCCAACCTTGTCTCTGACTAATTCTTTTAAAGTTCCTCATTCGCCTTATGCTTACTTCTCTTCTGGATCATCCAAGAGGTTAAAGAAAAAAAATAGCTCAGAAAGAATTTCCCTTGAAAGGGAAACTGCATCTAGCATTGAGGTTGGTAATTTATTTTAATTGGTGGTAAATTTAAGTAAAAAAAATTGTATTATGATGGTTTTGAATCTAAAATATCCCCTAAAGCTCACAGGCTTGTTCCCCAATGCAGCCATGGTCAGAGGTGGGGATTTTGAAAGGACTCTGACCTTATCAATGGCTTACCTTTGAGGGATTCATAGCTGAAAGAATTATTAGGAGGGATAAAAACTGGAAGAGATAAAACTTACGGGGGGAATGGGCCTTTGGGGGCCTTCCCTTGAGAACTATATCTTGTCCCTGCTTCCTTTCTATCTCTGTTAAGCAGCTGCCATGAGCCGAGTAGCTCTCCTCGGCCACATCCTCCCCCATGATGTTGCCTCAGGCCCAAAGCAAAGAAGCACTGACCACGGTGGGACCATGAACTGAAACCTCGGAAACTGTGAGCCAAAATAAATCCTCCCTCCTTTAAGTGGTTTGCTGTTTTTCTCAGGCATTTATGTCCCAGTGATGAAAAGCTAACACAAGAATAATTTCAGTATTTAGAATATCAAGCTTCTTAGACTAGGTCAAACTGCAGTGGGTCCTTGTTGCCTGGGAGATAACAGTTTATGCTTTCTTCAGAGAAACATTTTAAGTGGCAAATACAGAAGAAAAAGTGTGTTCCTGTGGAGAGGGAGAAACTCACATTTGCAGTCCTTGCGTATAGGCAGCAGCAGAAGCTTTCGAAAAATACTTTTTATTTTAATTTAAAAGTTTACATCAGTTTTTTCATTTACCTCCATAATCAATCAGCATTCATGAATGGTAAGATGTTTTAAAATTATTTTGGCAGAAAACTATTTCTTTTTTTATGTTTCTCCTTTTTTTCTACCTCTCCAATCTCTCAGTATAGTTCAGAGTCCAAGAAAATGCCTTCTACTCATATCATGTTATCCCTTTAGCCTGATGCTTATCTCCAGTTTAAAAGGCCCAGGAGGCCAGGTATACAAAATTCACACCCAAAATCATATCATGAAAGCCTGCCAACAAATATTACAAACTTCAACATTTGTTTAATGGCTCTGGTGAGTACATAGATGACTGTTCCATAGCTTTCTACGTACAGCTCAATAAATCGTAAACGATTTATACTCATTAAATGAAAATTAGAGTGAACACACGATCTAAATTCTACCTCAAAATTCAAATGTATTTCCTAGTTTCTAGAACAGAACATATACATTTCTAATTTCAAGTCTTTCTTCTTGTGATACTTGGAATCAAATTCCCAAGGGTACTCTATCACTGAGTTACGCCCCTAGCCTTTTTTATTTTTTATTTTGAGACAGGGTTTTGCTAAGTGGCTGAGGCTGACCTCAAACCTGTAATCCTCCTGCCTTAGTTTCTCCATTAGCTGAGATTATAGGTGTGTGCCACCGAACTTGGTCTGCTTTCTAATCTTATTCCATTTCCCTGAATGAAATTTCTTCTTTCTACTTTTCTGGATTCCATCCTTTTCAAGAGCCAATTTAAATTTCATTTTCTATGAACAAAACACAGCTAGTTCTCAGTAATCACTTCCTCCTTTTGCTCTTCCTCTTGTACTTCTCACTTTTTTTTTTACCTCCTTTTGCCCCTCCTCTTCTTTTTCAGCACCTTAAAATACAACATGCTTTGCCTTTAAACTTCTAAAAACAAGATAACCTAGGTTAAACAGTATAGTTTTCCAGGGATAAATATGCTCATTTGGCATTGAGTTTTCCTGCTTAAAATATAAAAACAATTTCCTAAAACTCCTTGGTGGGAACACTATAGTTTTGATGGTATGTGATTAGATCAACCAGTCAATCTTTTGGTAGCACTCTTTTTGTTTTAAGAAGTGTTTCAAAAACTCTAGGTACATTTTTCTAGTCTTACAAGATGACTTCATTTCAAGCATCTTATTTTTTTATTGTTTATTTATTTATTTTTTTATTGGTGCACTGTATTCATACATCATAGTGGGATACAAACTTTTGTAGACATACATGCACACATCGCCCAGTCAGCCCCCACCCGATCCCCACCCCATTCTCTCCCCATCCCTCCTTCCCATGCTTGGCTTAGTGGTTGACATCTAGTATTATAGCAATTTATCCAAAATTAAAAATGATAATCTCACATAACAGTTTCATTTGTCTGATACCAAGCTTTTGATGACTTAAAGATAACATTTCAATATTTCTTTTTGCTTTCTTTCTTACCAGAGAATATTTTTTCCTATTTTTTTAGGTGAAACTATCATATATTTAAATAGTTATTTTTCAGAAAAAAATCTATCCTAATATGGAATATGGATTCTAGATACCCAAAACAATCTTGAAAAAGAACAAAGCTAGAAGATATATATTTTCTGATTTCAAACCATATAAGGCTACAATAATTGAAACAGTGTAGTACTGTTCTAAAGGCAGATATATAAACCATTGGAGTTAAATAAAAGCCTAGAGCTAAATTCTTCCCTATATTATCAAGTTATTTTTGACAAGGTTTCCACGAACATTTGGTGGTAGAAAAAATAATCTTTTAACTAAATATTGTTGAAAAATAATAATTACATGGAAAAGAATAAAATTGGACCCTTACCTAATCCCATATACAAATATTAACTCAAAATAGATAAAAGACCTAAATATAAATCTTAAGACTATAAACTTTTAGAAGAAAATCTGGGCATAAAACCTCACAACATTGAAATTGGCAGTGATTTCTTGGATATGATTTCAATGGCACAGGCAACAGAAGAGTATACAAACTCCCTAAAAAATAAAAAAATATTGTATGTATATCCAAAGACAATGTAAACAGAGTTAAAAGTTACTAATAGAATTGGATAAAATATTTCCAAATGCTATATCTGAAGGTATATTAATATTCCAACTAGAAATCCTAAAAATTAACAACAATAAAGGCAAACAATACCATTTAGAGATAGGTAAAAGACTAACATAAATAATGAATCTCCACAGATAACCAATCTTAGTTGTCTGTTGGATGGAAAATCTTGTTTCTCTGGTTCTGGTGTGTGTTACCTATTTCTTCTTTGTAGTTAATCTCTTTGAGTATTTTCTCTAGCGCTGGTTTTGAAGACATAAATTCCTTCAGTTTCTGTTTGTCATGGAAGCTTCTTATTTCCCCATCTAATTTGATAGAAAGTTTTGCTGGGTAGAAAATTTTTGGCTGGAAGTTGTTTTCTTTCAGAGTTTGGAATATGTTACTCCAAGCCCTTCTGGCTCTCATGACTTTTTTTGGGAAGTCTGGAGTGATTCTAATTGGTTTGCCTCTGAATGTCACTTGGCCCTTTGCTTTTGTTGCCTTTAAGATTCTCTGCTTGGCTTCCACATTGGTCATTTTGACAATTATGTGGCGTGGGGATCCTCTTCTCCGATCCTGTCTAAAGGGAGTTCTATAAGTTTCCTGGACCTGTGTATCAACCTCTTGCTTTATGTCTGGAAAATTTTCTGCTATTACTTCCTTGAAGAGATTGTTGATCCCTTTGGTTTCACTTTCTTTTCCCTCCTCTATTCCAATTATTCTTAGGTTAGCTCTCTTAAAATGGGCCCATATTTCTTCAATTTCAGATTCCTGCTGTTGGATATTTTTTTCTAGATTAGAAACTATGCGTTCATTTTTGGATTGCTCATCTTCTAAGAGCGAGATTCTGTTCTCCATGTGTTCTAATCGGTTGTTTGTGCTTTGAATTGAGGCCTTTACTTCATTAATTGCATCCTTGATCTCTTTTTGGCTCTCTCTGAGTTCTTTTCAAAGCACCTCTATTATTTCTACAGTTATTTTCCTGATTTGATCTTCTAGAAATCTCTGATTTTCTGTTTTATCGGGTTCTGATATTGTGGGGTTGTGGGCATTCATTGCTCCAGTGTTATTCCTCTTTCCCATGATTTCGGAAGTTTGTGCCTTCTCTGGGTTCTTCCCTTGGGTCACTATGACTTCACTTAAGGTGCTCTGGATCTCGAGTTTGTAGTATCTCAGACCCCACTACTCATTTACTGGGTTGTATCACAGAGGCTCCGACCCAGGGAGTCGATAGAGGCTGCTTTAAACTATGGGGGGTGCCAGGTTGCACGTTCTCCTATGGTGTGATATCTCTGCCACCGCCACTCCCCCACTGGGTCAAGTCCCAGGAAGTACAGTACTGGGATTTCTCCTCTGTGGCCCGCAATTTGACTCACTGTTCTTGAGTTTGCAGATGTAGCTGTCCTGGACTCGTTGAATTCGCTGCTGCTGCCGCCGATGGCAATATGGCGCCCCTGCTACGCCCTCGGCCGTGAGGCTGGCTTATTTCTTCTTGGTTTTGAATTCCACTCTGAGTCCTTGCAGCGTGTGCTGAGCTCAGCCACTGGGAGCTTTAGATGTTCCCTGCGCTGAAAAATCCCGCATGGCTGTTCCGCAGCGGCTCACCTCGGCTTGCTGTAGCCGTCCAGTGAATTTGCCACTGTCGCCAGCAATATGGCACTGCTGCCGTGTCCTTGGGCGTGAGGCCGGTGTATCTCCTCTGTGGCTCTGAGCTCTGTTCTCAGTCCGCTTTCTCTCTGGAGCCTGGTGATTTTTTTGTTTCTCTGGTGATGGTATTTTCTGACTATGAAAGGCGCTGATTTTGTGGTAATGGAGATTGGTTGTTAGCGGGGCTCTTAAGCCCTGCTTTTCTCGGTCACCATCTTCCCGGAAGTCTCTCAAGCATCTTCTGAGAGATACATACACGATACAAGGAATCCCTCTTAGGCCTTCTCACTTTTGTACACTTCAAAATTCAGCATGGAATTGCTTCCTCAGCTGTGCTTGTTTACCAACAGGAAGGAGGAAGGCCCCATTAGCATTCAACAGCAAGTGCCTCTATCTTGAGGAGTTGTGTTAAGGAAATATTAATGAATAATACTTTTTTTTTTTTTTTTTTTTGCAGGTCTGGGAATGGAACCCAGGGGCATTCAACCTCTGAGCTACACCCCCTGCCCTATTTTTTATTCTTTATTTTGAAACCAGGTCTCACTGAGTTGCAGAGGGCCTCACTAAGTAGCTGAGGTTGTCTGTGAACCACAATCCTCCGGTCTCTCAGCCTCCCAAATGCTGGGATTACAAGCGTGCTCCACCACGCCCGGCTTTCAATAATACTTTTAAAAGCATGATATGAGCCGGGTGTGGTGGCGCACGCTTGTAATCCCCGCGCTTGGGAGGCAGAGACAGGAGGATCGCGCAGGTTCGAAGCCAGCCGCGCGCGTTGGCTTAGGAGACCCTGTTTCCAAATATAAAAATGTAAAAATAGGTCTGGGAGTGTAGCCCGGAGGTAGAAGGGCTTCCAGGAACCCCAGTACCACCAAAAAAATAAATAAATAAATAAAAAGCATGATATGGAAAATCTTAGGACCATCTAATAGGAATAGGGACCACTGCAAATGGGTTTTGCATTGGGGTAGAGAGATTGAGTTCAATCCTGAACATGGCATAGAAAGTAGGAATTTATAACCAAGGAGCAGTGTAGGGGTTAGTCAGTAGAAAATAAAAGGAAACATTGAGAAAAAGGGAGATTCTAGCTAACCTGACATAACAGGATTTTTGCTGAAGAGAACCCTGAAAGATCAGATCTCACCTAGAGGATGGTAGAGGATGAGGAACCTGATCAGATATGGAGGGTATGG
Source organism: Muscardinus avellanarius (assembly GCF_963383645.1). Classification (NCBI taxonomy): domain Eukaryota; kingdom Metazoa; phylum Chordata; class Mammalia; order Rodentia; family Gliridae; genus Muscardinus; species Muscardinus avellanarius. The sequence continues at coordinate 33,333,560 of NC_137797.1, forward strand.
GGTTCATATGAACTGACTTGGCAAGGTTCTTTGCTAAAACTGGATTTTATAAGAAAATAAATAAATGAGCCAGCCTAGGAGAACGTTAAAGAACTTGGCTCAAGTTGGGCCAAACAGAGAATGCATGTAAGTTCACCCAGGCTGATGTGGCTGGATATGAGGAACTTGGGTTTATCTAAGCAGCCCACTGTTATCCTGTGATGTTGGTAGAATGCTGTTCTTAGAAAAGTCAAATATCTACTGTGTTGCAAAGAGCCACTTAAAGTCCTCTCCAATGGCATGGAGCTGGAGGCTGGGGTGGAATGAGAGGGGCCAAAGGTCCCAGCTCCAGAGGATGGCCACAGTGGGTCTGATTTGGGCCAATCACTTCTTCTTCTATGTAGCTGAAATAAAATTAGACTATTGTGGTTATCTTTTACCCTCGTGTTCCTTTTTTCTCCCAGTTCACCAGTAAGCGTCAGAGTAGCCACTTAATAAGTATTTGGGAAAAAAATAGATGAAAGATATGAGAAAGTTACTTCTTTGAACTTTAATCTGTATTAGTTGCTTTCAAGAAAAGGAGCAGGCGTGGCTCATATTCTCAAGTCTGACTTGCCATGCCAGTTATTGCATAAAATCACCAAAACAGACTTTCTTAGAGAGAGCAAAGTCCTCTATTCTCAATGTCAAAGATCTGCGTGATTAATTTATTCATTTATTAAACCCATATTTTTGAGTGTCTGTCATGGCCAGACACAACTCTTAGTACTAGAGATGCAGTAATGTGTAAAATGAATGGTGACGATGACATGGAGAGATTACATCCTGTCCATCTGTGAGTGGTAAGGTATACTTCCCATTCAGCTGTGCCTTACCTGGGGAACTAGAAGCTCGACATACTGAAGGGTTCTAGTGGTAGAAATCTCAACAATTAGCTCATTGGCATACCAGGATTAGATATAAGGCTTGTGAATGATTGCACATCAGACACAGTGGCTATTTGTTAACTTCCTAGTCAGGAGATGAATTAGAAGCTCACCCTTGTAAAATTGTCTAGGGTTGTGGGATAATATGGACTATGTGACACAAATTTGTATTCTGGAGCAGACACCAGAAAAATTGTGCCAACATCCTAAAAATAAGTTCATGATAAAAAAAGATGTAAAGGGCCGAGCGTGGTGGTACACACTTGTAATCCCCGCGCTTGGGAGGCAGAGACAGGAGGATCGCGCAGGTTTGAAGCCAGCCGCACTTGCTGGCTTAGGAGACCCTGTTTCCAAATAAAAATGTAAAAATAGGTCTGGGAGTGTAGCTCAGAGGTAGAAGGGCTTCCAGGAACCCCAGTACCACCAAAAAAAAAAAAAAAAAAGATGTAAAGAACCATGCAAAAGAGATACAATGCCAAAAGTAGCTCTTTTTAATTTCCAGTAATGAAATAATCCAGTGCAAGATAGTTTCATCTAATGAAGAGGTTAGATGTTCAAGTTTTTAATATATTGTTTTCTCATTTATAAAAATAATACATCCTCTTTGAAATACTAGAAAATTACTAAAAAATAGTGAAGGGGCTGATATTAAAAAGATGAATGATGATTATAAATAGATAAATGAATGACGCATGCTCATTTTTCCTAGAAACTTTCCCTGCAGGTGAAAGCTCATATTTTATTGTTCTATGTGTAAGCTATTTTATACTTTCTTTTTTTCTAGCCTTATGAAAAAATGCAAAATTCATTACTCTTTTTAAAGTATTCTAAGTACATGCTATATAAACACCTATTTTTCATTTAAAAAATTTATGTATTTTTATTAAAATATTAAAAATATTTTTATTGAAAAATACAAAAATAAGTAAAGTTTAAATATCTACAAATCCACTACTGCTAATATGCACGGTTTTTTGGTTATTTATTTATTTATTTATTTGTATTGAGGATGGTACCCAGGGGCATTCTACCTTCAAGCTATACCCCCAGTCCTGTTTTTTATTCTTTTTATTTTGAAAGGTCTCACTAAGTTGCAGAGGTCCTCACTAAGTAACTGAGGTTGTCTGAGAACCATGCTCCTCCTGTCTCAGCCTCCCAAGTACTGGGATTACAAGTGTGTGCCACCACACCTGGCTGGTAGATTATTTATGAATTATATATATGTAAATGCATGCATACCATGTACATGGCAGCATATATGTAAATTATAACTACATGAAAGATGTTTATGATGTGATACAAACATTAAAGAGCAGAGTGAAAATTATTCTTTAAAAATTTTAGTCATGTTTTTAATACTAATGATCATTCATCATTTTGATGTGAATTGGTAACCTTTCTAGAAAACAATGGAGCCGCTCTGAAGGAATTCAGAAATTTCTCTGCTATTAAATGAAGGCTGCTTATATCCTTCTTTAAAATTTTCTCCTGATCATAATCTCATCTTTTTTTCTAGCACTTTTCACATCTAAAACATTTCGTAACTGACCTAAACCTGCATAGGTTTTAGAACTGGACAGAAATTGATATCTTTTTTTTTTTTTTTTTTTTTTGCAGTACTGGAGATTGAACCCAGGGGCATTCTACCACTGAGCTATACCCTCGGACTTAATTTTTTTTCCTTTATTTTGAAACAGTCTCACTAAGTAGCTGAGGCTGGCCGCAAACCTGTGATCTTCCTGTCTCAGCCTACCAAGAACTGGGATTACAAGGGTGCGCCACCACGCCCAGCAGAAATTGTTATCTTGATAATCAGTATTCAGAATATGAATATTAACATTCTGAAACTAAAATTTAAAAGGTTGAGGGTCAAAAACTTCCTCCAAACTGATGGAGCATCAAAAGTTAAAGCTTCTAAACACACTGCTTTCTCCCAGTGCTCCATTTAACAGCAGACACATTTCTTTGGGCAATAATATCTTAGAGTCATGGTTAAGTATCTCATGGTTAAATATTTCTTTGGACCTAAACTCTGATTTTTTGCAAGTCAGTTCATGAATCAAAGCATCTATAGAAAGATACCTGGGAGAATCTTTTAAAAATACTGATTCCTGGACTCTGGTTCCGTATGTTTAGAGTAGACTGGCAATTTGTATTTTACAAACTTTCTCCAGTGCTCTGATGAATGAACGGGCTTGAGAACTATTGCCCTGGGAGATGTAGTGTAATCCAATTATTTTCTGGCAGCTTGAAAGGAAGAGGTGAAGGTGGATTTGATTTATTGTGTGAAACCTAGATTCCCCAGAGAGTTTCTCCCTGGAAGACATTTAAAGAATCTATTGCAATACAGTTATTTCCCTGGGGTGTTTTGATTGTCATTTTTAAAACCCCAGCAAATATTTGATGAACTTTGTAGGTCACTTCCAACCATTCAATTTTATAAAAATGTGCCTACTTTTGTAAATATTGCAATGATCTTTAAAAAAAAAATCCCTCTAGAAAAGAGTGCATTTGCTTCGTACGCATTAAGCTAAGCAATCATGACATGTTCACACCCCTGAGCACATTTTGTTCCTCAGAGAAAATGAGACATTCAGCTTATTGTGGGCACATAAAGACACTGGAGATTTTATTATGGCTTTTATTTCTCAAAAAATCTATATTAAACAGAAAACTAATATTTATTTCCTTCATTTTGCAGATAATTTGCTTTGTAAAGAATATGTAACAAATTTTTCCCAATTTTACACAAGATATAACCTTGTTTGTAAAGATGCCTCATTCTAATATGATCTCTTTCAATCGCTTAATTTGTGTATGGAAATCACTTTAACCAAAGATTTACTGCATTCTACAACATACAAAGGATTCTGTCTTCTATTTTCAACCTTTATAACACCTAGCTAGAGGAATTATTCTCGAGGTAGAATTTGATTTGTGTGTGTGTGTGTGTGTGTGTGTGTGTGTGTGTGTGTGTGTGTATGTGTATGTGTCTGGGGATGGAATCCAGGGGCATTTAACCTCCAAGCCACATCCCCTGCCCTATTTTTATTCTTTATTTCGAAACAGGGTCTCACTAAATTGCAGCTGGCCTTACTAAGTAGCTGAGGCCACCACGCCTGGCTTAGAATTTGATTTTTTTTCTGTGTATCTTTCTTACCTGCTGTGGAGACTGATCTTATTCAAAACAAAGGGTCCTTGCCAGTCTGTCAATCATAAGATCTGCCCCTTTGTTCTCAAATGAACCTGTGATTCCAGGTGTCCCCATTATAAAAGCCCATCCTACCTGGAGCAATGATTGGCCTAATAGAGCATGTGCCCTAATAAAGATGAATAAGATATAGAGTGAGCTAATTGTTCTTATTCCCTGCCCTCTTGAATTTACCAAATGAAAGGATGTGGACTTAGGTCATTTAGAAGTAAGTTTTCTCTTGCCGGGCATGGTGGTGCATGCTTGTAATCCCAGTATTTGGGAGGTGGAGTCTGGGGGATCATGGTTTGTGGACAGCCTCAGCTACTTAGTGAGACCCTTCACAACTCAGTGAGACCCTGTTTCAAAATGTAAAAAGACTAAAAAATAGGGCTAGGAGTGTAGCTTGCAGGTACAATGCCCTTGGGTTCCATTCCCAGTACTGCAAAAAAAAAAAAAAAAAGTAATTTTCCCCACCAAATCAAATGATCAGAGTCTTTTGGCATAAGAATGAATATTTGGAGAGAGGTAGAAAAAATGGGATTGCGAAATATGCTTATGACATTCTGAATCTTGTGTTGATTACTGGCTTCCCAGCAATGTGAAATCTATTTGTTCTTTGGGTTATCTTACACTAAATTTGCAGAGAAATTAAATTAAATTTCAAACAAAAAAGTCTTTACTAATAAAATACTTTACCCCACTTTCCAGATGAGTACATTGGAGCCTAGAAAAGTTAAGTAACCTGATCTAATTTAGTTAATAAGCCAGATTTGAACTCCTGTCCTAACACTAAGTCCTATTTTCCTTAAAGCATAGGCTTATTCTTCAATATCTACTAAAGATGTCTTGCCCTCAGGAAGAAAAAAAAAATTGATGTAAGAAATGGATCAATGGATCAAATGTGGCTCAGAGAATGATACCACATCAAATACAGAGTAAGTTGAATTGTTTTTTATTTAAATTTACAGGGGTCTTTGCACAAATTACAAGGTTCTAAAATATCAAATACTTAAATATATTATGCATCTAAAATAAAATTATAATTTAAACTTCATATTATCCAAAGACAAACATATTTTGTGTAATTATCTTTCAGCATTTGAAGTAAATTTTGTTAAATTATAGCCACAGTAAATTATAGACACAAACTTTACCATAATGTGTACATGTACCAAACTATTCTACTTTGGAGATTAACAGATATATCTTTTTGGAGATTAAAATGTTTGATTGGCAGAACCTTATAAACTGACTTAAAAATGGTGCAACAGTTTGAAGGACTAGAAACCACATATCTGGTATTTTTTCAAACTGAGAGTTACCATCTAGTGACAGATCAAAATTTGTCTTTACAGGGCCAAAGTGCTCTTTAGTTTCCTTTTCTATTCCAGATCTACTTCTGTCTTTCTTTGACAGAATGTTTTCCAACAAAAAGAATTCAAAAGGTGTGATGTTTCAAATTTGTATGTTTATGGAATTACAAAAGGAAATATAATTGACTACAGGAGAAAAGCAAACTGGTTAACATTCCTGAGTACCTGTGCTACAGCTAATGTTTGGATTTTATTTTCCTCCTTTAGTAAATATGTTTAAAATTCTTAAGATGTAATAACTGGTGGGTAGAAATCAGAGTGACATTTATATAAACCTCATAGCAAGAAGATGAATACCTATGCATTCACCACTGGATTCAGAGGGGGACTTAACACTAAAGCTTGAATATAATCGTTTAGCCGGGCATGGTGGCGCACGCTTGTAATCCCCGCGCTTGGGAGGCTGAGACAGGAGGCTCGCACAGGTTCGAAGCCAGTCTCAGCTACTTAGTGAGGCTCTCAACAACTTAGTGAGACCCTGTTTCCAAATAAAATATAAAATGGGTCTGGGAGTATAGCCTGGAGGTAGAAAGCCCCTAGGTTCCACCCCTAGTACCACCAAAAAAAAAAAAAATATATATATATATATATATATGTATATAGTCTTTTAACAATTTGATTCTCAACTATCTCTGTGCCTCCCTCCTCAGAAGTAACTACTCTACTGAATTTTACCTGTATCATGTCCTTATATTTTAAAGAAGCAATTTAGTTTTTTAAGTGCCTTTTCCCCTAACATGTACATTATATAATATGGTTTTTCTGGTTTTGAGTGTTATAATTGTATCATCCTCTATGTATTCTTCCTTAAACTTGTTTATTTCACTCTATATAATGTTTGTGAAGTATATGGTGTGATTCTATGTAGCTGTGGTTCATTGACTTTTATATTGTATCATAATCTTCCATTCTGTGACTATTCCATAATTCATTTAAGTCAATCTCCTACCATTGAAATTATAAGGGTATTTTTCCCAGTTTTTTATTGACATGAATGATAACATGATAAATGTTCTTAACTATTTTTCTTGTAATACATGTCCAAGATTTATTCTTGGGTGCTAGGCTGCCCACAGTGGAATGGCTTGGTTTGGGCTGTAGAATATTTTACTGAGTATGAAGATGTCAAGCTATCCTCCAAAGTAATTGCATTGATTTACATTCCACCAGCAGTATAAGAATAGCCACTGGTTTAATTCCTTACCAATAATTGGCCATGTCAAACTTTGATATTTTTGTACATTTAGTGGTTTAAAATCATATCTCCTCATGGTCCTGCTTGCATTTGTGTGATTGCAAATGAAGTTGAATGCCTTTTCAAATGTGTGTTCAGTGTTTGTGATTCCTATCTTATGAAATTAGGACTTTTGCCCATTTTTCTTTTGACTTTTCTGACTTGCAAAAGTTTTAAAAGCACATTCTGGGTTCTATTTCTTTATTGATTCCATGTGTTATAAATGCCTTCTTTATGTTGCAGATATCTCCTTCAAATCAATGACATTTCCTTTCCATCTCCTTCCTGGTGCTTTTTGAAATCAATATTTTAAATTTTAATATAGTTAAATGTATTAATCTTTTCCATTAATGATTCCTGCTTTTTTTAGTCTTTTAAAAGAAAACTTGCTGAGTATAATCTTAAAATTTTCTTTCAAACATTTCACATTTTTACATTCCTATTTCTTATATTTCAGTCTTTTAAATTCATTTCCAACTGGCTTTTATATATGGTACGTGTTAGGGGACCAGCCTTTTTCCCCATTGAGTTAACCAATTGTCCAGAATCATTTATTTTGTAGCATTCCATTCCCCAGCCACCTGCAGTCTCCTCTGCTTTCACAAGTCTCCTCTCTTTCTGATCTCTATTCTGTTCTGCTGGACAATAAGTTTAACTCTATGTCTATACCACACAGTATCAATTATTCTACTTTTATAAGAAGTCTGAATAATTAGTTGGACAAATAGTATTTTTTCTTTTAAAGTTAGAAACATTGGCGGGCATTCTTGGGCTTTTGACTTTCCAGGTAAGTTATTTCAGAAACAAGATTTCAATTTTCTAAAAATAAATGGTTTGGGTTTTGCTTTTTAAAATGGTCAATTGCTGCCCCACCCAGGTAGCTTTCAAACATCACAGCTAAAGTTTAAGGTTCTTCTCCCAGAGTGAGACTCCTGGCCCCTACCTGATTGCTGTGCACTGCCCCAGAGTGCAATGGGGGCAATTCTGGAGATCCCAGACACCTGCGCTTCCTGTCTCCATGAGGTACTCCTGGTCAGCGCTGCTCAGTAGGTCACATGCACATGTTGCCTGTCCATTCACCCTTTTGTACATGATCTTGTAAACATGCCACTGTACTTTTATCTACTTTGCAGGTGGTAGGCACCCAGGCTTACCCCCAGTTGCCGATACTATTAACCACACTTGTTTATTATGTTTATAGACTTGTGTAAGGATTTATTTGAAAGAGATGTCTGGGTCATAGGTTATGTAGCAATGTTATCTGCTTAAATACATCAGACTTGTTAGCTGTACCAGTTTATACTGCCATATGGTACTCAGTATATTTATATTTCTCATCTGACTATCTGTATGCAGAGATATAACACCTGGGAAACAATAGTTTGGGCCATTTCCCCTTATAAAATTCTTTTTTTTTTTTTTGCAGAACTGGGGGTGGAACCCAGGGGCATTCTACCTCCAAGGAACACCTCTAGCCCCCTTTTTAAATTTTGAAACAGAGTCTCATTGAGTTGCAAAGGGCCTCACTAAGTAGCTGAGGCTGGCTGTGAGCCACGATTTTCCTGTCTCAGCCTCCCAAATGCTGAGATTACAATCGTGCATCACCACGCCCAGCTCCCCTTCTAAAATTCTTAAATGTTCTTCAGTAGGTACAGCTTTCTTTTATAAGCATAGTCATTAAACAAGTTCTTCAAATCCAACTCTCCCAACACACACACACACACACACACACACACACACACACACCTGTTGAAAATAATTTCTCCATCGGATCCCGTTACATTACAAAAAGAGCCCTTTTTCAGTGGGGATGTACACAGTGTGCTTCTTTGTCCCATCAGCATCTCTAACTGAATCATGCTAAACCAGAAAATATGCTTGAGTTTGAATATGAATATATATTTGGGGCAGAAAGAAAAAGATGAATACTTTTTTCCTCAGATGGCAAAAACTATTAAATATGACACTAACTTAAGAGATGTGGAGCAGCAGAAGCTGATGCCAAAGCATCCTTAGCCCCAAGCCTGCCATCTAACTGTGCTGCAAGAGTCGCATCATTCGGTGGGACGGTGATTCCACCTGCTGGAGGGCCGCGGAGCCGGCTGCAATCTGCAGACTCGTCTCCACTCTGCCATCTAGTGGCTCTTTCTGTTGCTGCACCCATACAAGTTTTCCCCGAGGCCCACTTTGGATACATCCAAAGTGGATGTACTTGACTGGGGTCACTTAGAGTTTCCCTGTGATGTATAATGAAGAGATTTCTGGCATGGAAGGCAGGCTGAGGAGGTCGCATAGGTTTGCAGTGTGTGTTTGGAGATGCGGGCAAAATAGACTCCTCAAGACTTAGGGATGTAAATTATCATGGTGTCTCCTTCCGTCACTGTTGATTTGTTGCTGTTGGTCATTGTCACCTATTTTATTCAAGGAGATCAAGAAACCATTATTTCTACTGAATATAATACAGAATACAGAGCCAGAAATGGTGGCTCGTGCCTAAAATACTAGCATTTGGCAGGCCGAGACAGGAGGATCGTATCGTAGTTTCGAGGCCAGCCTCAGCAAGGTTGTAAGACTCTTAGCAACCTGGACTGTTTCAAAACAAAAAATACAAAAGGGCTGGGGATGTAGCTCAGAGGTAGAATTGTCCTGGGTGCAGTGTCTAGTTCTACTACTACTATTAACACACACACACACACACACACACACACACACACACACACACGACAAAAAACAAGTGAAAATTCAGATTTTTATTTATTTATTTTTTATGTGGTACTGGGGTTCCTGGAAACCCTTCTACCTCCGGGCTACACTCTACACTCCCAGACCTATTCTATACTTTTTTTTTTTTTAATTTAGAAACAGGGTCTCTTAAGCCAGCGCGGCTGGCTTCGAACCTGCGCGATCCTCCTGTCTCCACCTCCCAAGCGCGGGGATTACAAGCGTGCGCCACCACGCCCAGCTAGATTTTTTTCATTCTTAATGGGTTATGTAACTGGAAATACTTTGAGGAAAGTGATGGGATCTCACTCCTTTCACTGTTTCGCCCACAATTCTATCATAGGTTTACCATCTTGCAAACACAGTGGTCTCTGTCTATCCATGGGAGACTGATCTTGGATCCTGTTAGCCACCCATGGCTGCAGATGATGTTCAAGTGTTTTGTGTAGAATGGTATAGTATTTACCATCCTGCAGTATCTTGCAGCATAGACACATCCTCCAGTATGCTTAAAATTGTCTCTAGCTTATGATATCGAAAGCAAGACATTTCATGTAATTTCTGTGTAAATAGTTTCAGTACTGTTGTTTGTTTAAGGAGTAGTGCAAGAATATGTCTGTATATGTTTAGTATAGATAAAAAAAATTTGTTTGGTACTGGAGATGAAACCCAGGGGCATTCTACCTCCAAGCTATACCCCCAGCCCTGTGTTTTGTTTTTTATTTTGAAACAGGGTCTCACTAAGTTGTAGAGGGCCTCACTAAGTAGCTGAGGCTGGACACGGACCTGCAATGCTCCTGTCTCAGCCCCCCAAGTACTGGGATTACAAGTGTGCACCACCACACCCAGCCTAGTATAGCTAGTATTTTTTTTTTTAAAGTTTTTAGTCCTAGCCTGCCGAGGGGTTAGGCCAGTGCCGGGGCCAGTGAGGCCGGCATCGGAGCCTGCCTTGAGGCAAGGCCGGTACTGGGGCCTCTAGGCCAGGATAAGAGCCTGCCGAGGGGTTAGGCCGGTGCTGGGGCCAGTGAGGCCGGCATCGGAGCCTGCCGTGAGGCAAGGCCAGTACTGGGGCCTCCGAGGCCAGGATAAGAGCTTGCCGAGGGGTTAGGCCGGTGCTGGGGCCAGCGAGGCCGGTATCGGAGCCTGCCGTAAGGCAAGGCCAGTACTGGGGCCTCCGAGGCCAGGATAAGAGCCTGCCAAGGGGTTAGGCCGGTGCTGGGGCCAGCGAGGCCGGCATCGGAGCCTGCCTTGAGGCATGACCAGTGCTGGGGCCTCCGAGGCCGGGATCGGAGCCTGCCGAGGGGTTAGGCCGCTGCTGGGGCCAGCGAGGCCAGCATCGGAGCCTGCCGTGAGGCAAGGCCAGTACTGGGGCCTCCGAGGCCAGGACAAGAGCCTGCCGAGGGGTTAGGCCGGTGCTGGGGCCAGCGAGGCCGGCATCGGAGCCTGCCGTGAGGCAAGGCCGGTACTGGGGCCTCCGAGGCCAGGATAAGAGCTTGCCGAGGGGTTAGGCCGGTGCTGGAGCCAACGAGGCCGGCAGCGGAGCCTCCCGTGAGGCATGACCAGTGCTGGGGCCTCCGAGGCTGGGATCGGAGCATGCCGAGGGGTTAGGCCGGTGCTGGGGCCAGCGAGGCCGGCATCGGAGCCTGCCGTGAGGCAAGGCCAGTACTGGGGCCTCCGAGGCCAGGATAAGAGCCTGCCAAGGGGTTAGGCCGGTGCTGGGGCCAGCGAGGCCGGCATCGGAGCCTGCCGTGAGGCAAGGCCGGTACTGGGGCCTCCGAGGCCAGGACAAGAGCCTGCCGAGGGTTTAGGCCGGTGCTGGGGCCAGCGAGGCCGGCATCGGAGCCTGCCTTGAGGCAAGGCCGGTACTGGGGCCTCTGAGGCCGGGATCGGAGCCTGCCGAGGGGTTAGGCCGCTGCTGGGGCCAGTGAGGCCGGCATCGGAGCCTGCCGTGAGGCAAGGCCGGTACTGGTGCCTCCGAGGCCAGGATAAGAGCCTGCTGAGGGGTTAGGCTGGTGCTGGGGCCAGCGAGGCCGGCATCGGAGCCTGCCTTGAGGCAAGGCCGGTACTGGGGCCTCCGAGGCCAGGATAAGAGCTTGCCGAGAGGTTAGGCCGGTGCTGGGGCCAACGAGGCCGGCAGCGGAGCCTGCCGTGAGGCATGACCAGTCCTGGGGCCTCCGAGGCCGGGATCGGAGCATGCCGAGGGGTTAGGCCGGTGCTGGGGCCAGCGAGGCCGGCATCGGAGCCTGCCGTGAGGCAAGGCCGGTACTGGGGCCTCCGAGGCCAGGATAAGAGCCTGCCGTGAGGCAAGGCTGGTACTGGGGCCTCCGAGGCCAGGATAAGAGCCTGCCGAGGGGTTAGGCCGGTGCTGGGGCCAGTGAGGCCGGCATCGGAGCCTGCCATGAGGCAAGGCCGGTACTGGGGCCTCTGAGGCCAGGATAAGAGCCTGTCAAGGGGTTAGGCCGGTGCTGGGGCCAGTGAGGCCGGCATCGGAGCCTGCCTTGAGGCATTACCAGTGCTGGGGCCTCCGAGACCGGGATTGGAATCCTGCCAAGGGGTTAGACCGGTGCAGGGGCCAATGGTCAGCATCGGAGCCTGGCGTTAGGCAAGTTCACTCCTGCGGCCTCCAAGGTCGGGACCAAAGCCAGCTTAGGGGTTTGACCGGTTCAGGGGCCAGCGAGACCAGAACTGGGTCCTCCCATGAGGCAAGGCCGCTGCGTGAGCCAGCGAGGTCTGGATCAGTCCACTGAGTAGCCAGGCCACTACTGGGACCATCAAGAGTGGGATTGGTACTTGCAACGCAGCATGCACAGAGAAATATCGCAGAAAATATAAATCAGACGCTTCTCTTAATCAGCAATAACTAGGAGGAAAAGGGCAACAGGAAGAGGTTGAGCTATAGAAAGGGCCCTATAGTGAAGCAACTAATGTGATCAATCAGAGGGTATGTAATACTGGAGGACGGAGCCTCTTTAAAATGCAGGAGGTACATAAACAAATGTATCAAAGTAAATCACCAAAGAAGTGAGGGATGGAGGGAGGGGGAGGGAATGGGACGGGGGCTGGAGGAGGGCTAATTGGATGATGTGTGCTTGTATATCCTCTCAAGTCTTGTACTCCAATGTGATTGATATATGACTACAATGCACCAATTTAAAAAAATAAATTAATTAAAAAAAAATAAAAAAATAAAGTAATACCCTAAAAAAAAAAAAAAAAAAAAAAATAAAACGAATTTAGTGGTCGGCATGCCCCACGCCTCCCTTGGCTTGGAGAAGCAGCGCTCTGTGGAGCAGCGATACTTGATCCTCAGGGTTCTTCCTTCATGACCAGGTAATGGCGGGATGTGCTCTGTTTAGTGGTGAGCGTGGTGACTGCAAAATGACGTGTTCTGCTGCCTTCCCCGTTGCTTTCATTATTATTACTGGTGCAGTGTAATGACACATCATAGTGAGACTGGAAGTGATGTAAAGGTACCTGTGCCCACACCTGGCGTGTTCGGGCTTCTCGTTCTTGATCTGAAGTCTGCTCTCCTCTGGCCGCTGTAGCAGGAACACCTGGCTTCGTCCCCCTTTGTCCCCGCACCTGTTGGAATCGAGCGTGTCCAGTCCCAAACTCGGAGCTGTGTTCCTCAGCAACTCCAGGGCCGGGATCTCTGCTCTCCATCTTTTGGGTATCCGCAGAAGTGGATGACTTTGATTGTAGTCTCCAGTAGGTGGAGAGTCCCATCAAGAAGCCATGGGAGGCCACGAAGGGGACCGTTAGGTCACGTTTCACGTAGCGACCTGATGCGGTTACGTACTTTTCAAGCTGACTGGTTTTAGGTCCTCTGGGCCTGGCAGCCATCACCTGGCATGACCTTGGCCACGTTCCCTCAGGTCACCGAGCTTCAGTTTCCCAACGCCAGGCCATCTATGGCGCCTTCCAGCTCTAAACTTCCAACATGTGTGCGCTTGGATTCCAGACAATCCTCTCCCTCCATGCTGCACCCTGACGTCCACGGGAAACCCAGTGAGCCCCATCAGACTGCAATTTCTCCGGTAATAGAGGGGAGGTCTGGTATAGATTAAATATAATCCACTGATAATCCAAAAGCCCACGTTAGCCTGTGGTTTTGATCTCCTGTATTAAAGCAGCGAACGGCCTAAAAAAAAAAAAAAAAAAAAAAAAAGTTTTTAGTCCTTGGGTGGTTGAATCTGTCAATGTGACTAGGTGCAGACTGGATCTCTAATCTCAGCCAAGACTGCAATTGGTTTCAAGGGTATAAATGCAAATTTGTGTTATGTGTGACACAGGTATTAAAACTACTGACAAAAGATAAGGTTAAAAATGCTACCTTTCATATACCTAAAAATAACTGAGTATAAATCTTTCTAGATCTTTAGTACTATTTCTATATATCAACACATGTAAATATATACAGATGTATTTATACACACATATGTGTTATAAATCACAGATGAATTTTTAAAACACAAGTAGGATCTTTTATTGGTAATTGTTCTTGAATTTTTCCATACTTAATATGTATGAAAGATAATTCCATGTCTGTATTTAGAACTTCACAGTTCTAGCACTTCACAGTATGCATGTCTAATATGTTAAAATAATTTTCCTATTTGTGGAGATTTTGTTATTAAAAACAGTGCCACCTTATATTTGAACGTTGGTGTGCTCATCCAACTGTCCACAGGTCAGAGCTCAAGAAATGGGATTTTTGGCCAAAAATATGTGTGTTTAAAATTTTTGTCATCTATTCTCAATTTACTATGCATGAATATAAATGTTTTGCCCATTAATTAGAGCTAACAAGAAATACTAAAATTGGTGTGTCTTTTTTATTTTTATTTTTTGGTACCGAGGATTAAATCCTAGGGGCTTTGTACTTCTGAGATACACTCCCAGCCTTATTTCATTTTTATATTTTCAAATAGGGTCTTTTTTTTTTTGGTGGTACTGGGGTTCCTGGAAACCCTTCTACCTGCTGGCTACACTCCCATACCTATTTTTATACTTTTAAAATTTGGAAACAGGGTCTCTTAAGCCAGCACAGCTGGCTTCTAATCTGCGTGATCCTCCTGTCTCTGCCTCCCAAGTGTGGGGATTATAAGAGTGCACCACCATGCCCAGCCAAACAAAGTCTTACTAAATTGCAGAGGGCATCACTAAATTGCTGAGGCTGGCCTCTAGTTTCCAGTCCTCCTTTGTTAGCCTCCCAAGTCCTGGGATTACAAGTGTGTGCCACCATACCTTGCTCTTTTTTTTTTTTTTTGAGACATAACACAAAACAAAGAAGGTGATTGAATTTACTGCCTTCCAATCAATTGTTGGAACAATTTGTAGCTAGTATCTGTGCTGGCCTAAAAACACCAGAACAGAGAATCACAGCTTGGTTCACATTTTTATTTTTCTTTTTTCTCCTATAGAAAATTCTAATCAGGAGGAAGGGCCCTGGAACACTCCACGTGCTCTCCGAGGGTGGCCCTTTGTGAATTTCACTGGTTCATATAGGCATTGTAGTGCCAGTATTTGATATATGCCTAACTCCATAGTATTACATGAAACAGGACATTTTTATGATTAAAATGAATACTATTCACTATAGAAAATATGCAGAAAATATTAAGAACATTGAAATTAGCTACCTTTTCATAACCCAGAGATAATAGCCTTAATATTTTGGCTTATACCCTAGCAGACATATAATATTACTTAAACAGAATTGTGACAACAGGGTAATACTCATTTACAGTGTTTTTTCTCCTCTACCTAAAATATATGTTAGAAATTTTCTGCTGTATTAATGTGGTATCACTTCAATCTTGGTTAAGATAACTGAGTCTGAACATTTATAATAGGTCTTTGGTACTTCAAGAGCAACTTTCCATGTTGCCCAAGGCAGAAATAAATCCTGTGTGTATTTATGGTTTTTCTTTCATTAATTAGAATCAATCTATCTTATCAAGTATCTACTACATACTGTATGATTTGTAAAGGTTGTGAACAAATGTATTATTTCTAATTGCCAAAATTGCCTCTGGACGTAGGTGTAGCATCATTATCAAAAATTTGTAGCCGGGCGTGGTGGCGCACGTTTGTAATCCCCGCGCTTGGGAGGCAGAGACAGGAGGATCGCGCAGGTTCGAATCCAGCTGCGCGCGCTGGCTTAGGCGACCCTGTTTCCAAATAAAAATGTAAAAATAGGTCTGGGAGTGTAGCCCGGAGGTAGAAGGGCTTCCAGGAACCCCAGTACCATACACACACACAAAAAAAAAAGAAAGAAAGAAAGAAAGAAAGAAAGAAAGAAAGAAATTTGTAAAAGAAGAGAGGACTGAGATTCAGAGAGGTTAAGAAATGTGCTCATGGGCACACAGTAAGCAAACGACAGGGTCTGAATTAGAAACCAAATCTGTCTGCTTGTAAAACTGTGACTACCTATTCTCGTGGTTTTAGTGACATAGATGGGATTTCACCTGTGACTTCTGTTCTAAAAGTTCCTGCGTTCTATTCACCTACTAACTGAGTTGTAAGTAGGGGGGAATTAAGAAGCATTTGTGAAATTTCCTATTTGTATATAACAGTTTAAGCTAGAAGTTTATTCTCTCATTGATGCAAACCAGCACCTTTGGATGCAATGAGCAGAGAACTTCTTGACAGCCGACACTCGAGTGCCACCTGTTGGCCGAAGTGCTCCAGGCCTTTAGTGCAGAATTATGAACATCTTCCCCTCAGTCACTTTCCCCTAAAGGAAAACTGCCAAGCAGCAAGCTTAGCCCAAATGCGAGGGGGAGGGTGGAGGTAATAGTATTAACTCTGATTTTTAAAAATTAAAGATGAAATTCATATGACATATAATGAATGATTTTTTTTTCAAATGACAATAGAAAAAAGGATATAGTTTATTAGATGGCTGTAACATCCAAGCCCTCATTTTTGACCATGACTTTTCACTTCAGAAGTTGATAATGTGCTAATTTATGACTTCACTGCAAAGGTTAAGATGTACTTTTTACCATTAATAATTTTATAGCTTTTGTTTTAATTATTGACATGGGTGTAGAAGCGATAAAAAAACAATTTCAAGCCATTTTCCTTTTTTTGTGTGGTACTGGTGATTGGACTTAGGGGCATTTTATCTATAAACTATATACTCAGCTCTGTTTTTACTTTTTATACTTTTATTGGTGCATTATAATTTCATATCATAATGTAGTTCACAGTGATAGTGACTTACATGCACACAGCATTAAGTGGGTTTTCCCCGGCTCCCTCCCTGAATTCCCCTTCCCCCATACAGCTATTGAGATTGACACTGGTACTCTCACAGAAGTACTTAATGTCGACGGAAGTGATTCCTTCTTTGATCCTCCCACTTCCTACTCCTTCCCCTACACCGACTCCCTGGCTCCACTGGAGTTTCTCTTCCAAAAATGAATGATTTTAAAGTAAAGAATTCAGTGTAACTACCTACCTCTGTCAAGTTCCAAGCATTTGCAGAGCTCCAACTTAAAACATTACCCATTAGGCATTTTTTTTTCTTGCTATCTTCTCCAAGGCCCTGAAAACTGCCAATCTGCATTCCGTCTTTGTAGAATCAGTTCTGGATGTTTTATATAACTTGAATCATAGAGTATATGATGTTTTGTGTTTGCATTCTTTCATTTTGCATAATATTTTGTATACTCAGCCACATCATATCATGTCAGTACTTCATTTATTTTTATAGCTGAATAATATTCGATAATAATAATAATCTATAATATAGATTTACACATACATACACAAACACACACACTACACTTGGTTTGTTGACACATCTGTTGATGGGTTGATGGGCATTTGGGTGG
The DNA here is from genome assembly GCF_963383645.1 of Muscardinus avellanarius. Taxonomy (NCBI): domain Eukaryota; kingdom Metazoa; phylum Chordata; class Mammalia; order Rodentia; family Gliridae; genus Muscardinus; species Muscardinus avellanarius. Next base: position 33,350,830 of record NC_137797.1, read on the forward strand.
TTTCTACCTCTGCACAATTGTGAATCCTGCTGCCGTGAACATGAGTGTACATGTAATCCTTGTTTGTGTATTCCTTTTCAATTTTTTGAGAAAGTACCTAGAAATAAAATTTGCATTAGTCTCAATTTTAAAATAGAGATATGGATGAGAAATACTCAATAACAGACCCAAAGATTCCAAGTAATAAATTACTTCAGTGGCAGGGGGAAAAAAACGATGAATGGACCTAGTTCATTTTTTAGAGATCTTGTCTACTCTAGTGGGTAATATATGTGAAAGAGTCTGCGGTAGGTCTCAGATAGCTTATCTTTAAAATGAGGAGAGTAATGACTCACTGTATAGATTTGTATTGAAGATTAAATTATAAAACAAAGTGCTTTGCACTGTGCCAGTGAATGTCAAAACTTCAGCAAATGCTTATATTCTTCTCCTAAGTTCTGGTGAGAGAACTGACTCTGTTTACCAGGGACTTCAAAGGAATCCTGTGTACTTTCACAACTCACACAGTCTCTGAGTAAAAAGAGGGGAGTTGAATGGAGTGTTGAATCTGTGTAATAGCTGAGTATAATGGTGATACTGGATATTTCCTTTCACAGCTCTTCTGCATTGATAAGCACAGAGTTCATTTTGAAGATAATTTCAGAACATTTGTGAGATGTTTGATGTTTAAAAAGCCATAAATGTTTTTGTCTTTTTATTAAGCAAACAGGTAGATCCATGTTTTAAAATATATAATATTTAGCTGGGTGTGGTGATGCACACCTGTATTCTCAGTACTTGGGTGTCAGAGACAGGAGAATCACAGATTTGAGGCCAGCTTCAGCAAATTAGCAAATCTCAGCAACTTAGCAAGACCCTGTTTCAAAATAAAAAATAAGCAAGGGCTGGTGATGTAGCTCAGAGATAGAATGCCTCTGTATTTAATCCCCAGTACAAAAAGACGTAATATTCATTCAAAAGAAATGCAAAATTATATCCAAGCTGTTTTTAACTTTCAGGTATGCTTGTGAATTTCTGCTCTACTGCAAGAAATTTGTGTCTAAGATAAGCCATATTTTCATAACTTTGTCAAATTGTTGATCCCCAGCTTGAGAAAATTTTAGCTATAAATGATTGGAAGAAATGCTTCTTTGTGCCTGACTAGACTTGGTAAACACACTTATTTCCAAAATAAAATTAACCTGAAGCATCCATAAAATACCTGTGTGAAAATGTGTATATGATTCTCTATGTATGTGCTTTAAAGATCTTTAAGTGGCAAATGAGAAAGGTAGGGTCAGTCTTAGAGGGAAAGAAAGAGGTATAAACAAGACGCTGTATATATAAATAGAGAATGAGTAAGCCAAGCATGGTGGTGCATGCATGCAATTCTGGCTACTTGGGAATGTGAGGCAGGAGGATGTCAAGTCCAAGGCCAATCTCAGCAATTTAGTAAAACCATGTTTCAAAATAAAAAGTATAAAAAAGATCTGGGGATGTAGCTCACTAGTAGAGTACTGTTGAGTTCCATCTTCAGCAGTGTGTGTGTGTGTGTGTATATATAATTAAATGCAATTTCATGTGTTTTTCTACAATTGTAGAGTGAGAGACAAGTGACAGCCCCCAGATGCACAGCCCGATATACTTGGACACACATACTCCACCCTGAATATTCCACAATGTACTGCACATTTAGTGGCTGCCAGTTGCTATTTTTTTTATCTTTTTTAATCATGAGGCCACATTACAAAGTGCATAATATTATACTCCAATTTATAAGAGTGTTATGATTTGGTTCTGGAACATCCCTCCAAAAGCTCATGTGTTGAAAGCCAGGTCCCTAATGCAGCAGCAAGGCTGAGAAGTGGACATGGCTGGAGAAAGTGGAGGGCGTGGCCTCGAGGACTGTCTCTGGCCCCTCCTTTATATTGAAGCTGGTTGACCATAGACTGAATCTCTGAACCTCTGAACCAAAGTACACTTTTCCTCCTCTAGGGTGTTCCTATCAGGTATTTTGGTCAGAGACAAAAAAACAAAACAAAAAACACAAATGAACAAAAAACTGACCAATACAGAGAAATTAACTAAAATTCCCAGTGCCCCAAATCTCTAATTCTTTGGTGAAAGAGCTGGGATTTTATCTAGGTCATTTTGACTTTTAACTGCTATGTTCTCTAGAAAGAAGGAAACTGCTCACCAGTTTCACTTTTGTTCTGGAAAAAAGATGGCCCTTAGGGTTGTAATCTCTACTCATCCTCTTGAAAAATTCAAGAGGATCCTGCAGATGGAGAGAGCATTTGGATGTCACCTGCCTCAATCCCCTCATGCAATTCAAGGTCTTCTGATAAGGGAGGTGGCCAATCACTTTAAAAAGGCCAGCGGGTATGGTGGTTCATGCTTGTAATCTCAGTATTTGAAAGTCTGAGACAGGAGGATCATAGTTTGTGGACAGCCTCAGCTACTTAGTGAGGTTTCCATCTCAGTGAGACCCTGTTTCAGAATAAAGAATAAAAATAGGGCTAAGGGTATAGCTTGGAGGTAGAATGCCCCTGGATTTCATCCCCAGTACTGCAAATAATAAATAAATAAATAAATAAATAGCCAGATTTGGAGAATTTACTACTTAGTAAATCAACTTATCAAATATTTGCAGGTACCATTATGAAGAAATGCCATATAACTCTTTGACATGTTTTGCCCAGTAAAGCCTCAAAATTATTTGTTAGTTGTTTTCTTCCTTAAAATGTTCTTTTGGTTGTTTACTCATTCAAAAAATATTAATTGAGCAATGTACATCTTACTGAGGTTTCAAGTAACAGTTCTGGGTAGTCATGATTGCATGATCTTTTCTAGAAACTCCATTGCCTCTAGTTCATATCTAATTTATAGGTGATTAAAATTCTTTTATTATCCAATAACTGTTGCTTATTCAGATCTCCTCTACTCTTTAACCCTGAAGTTAAGTGTGTCCTGAAGCACTGGATGGTTCATTTTTTTTTTCTTTTTGGTGGGATTAGGGGGAATTAAATCCAGGGTCATTCTACCTTTGAGCTACACCCCAGCCCAATTTTTCTATTTTGAAACATGGTCTTGCTAAACTGTAGATAGCCTCACTAAGTTGCTGACACTGGGTTTTGAGCCTGCACTCCTCCTGTCTCAGCCTCTCAAGTACTGGGATTATAGGCATGCACTGTCTTGCCTGGCAGATGGTTCAGTTTTGACCTTTCTTCTGTTCTCAAATTTTGATCATCACACAAGAAATCATGCTAGTTTTCTGGTATCTGCAAAAATCACTCAGCACACATTCTGTGTCTTCATTTATATGCTCAGTGTTGAAATTAAAAAGACCAGGTTTAGTAAAAAAAAAGATCTGGGAATGTAGCTCACTAGTAGAGTACCGTTGAGTTCAATCTTCAGCAGTGTGTGTGTATATATAAATTAGATGCAATTTCATGTGTTTTTCTGAAGGTTTATACTAGAGATCTACCCATGTTTGGACATCTCATGTATTAATGTTTCTTGGTGGCAGTTTAAACAAAGAAATAAATACAAATAAACATTGACATTACACATGCCTCAATTTTGCCAAAAATTATTCACGAGAAATGGTTAAATGTCTTGCTGAATTTCCTGTGAAAAAGAGGCTTGACTTCCTGGTCTGATTCCTCAAGGATTTCTTGCCTAGCCACAGATTCAGCCGACTGTTGAATCTGAGCCAAGGAGATGGGGTCATGCTTAGTGGCTTAAAGCACAGTCTCAAGAGAGATACAGAAGCTCTCTTAAAAGTAGAAATAAAGGTGAGCTTGGATGACTTTCTTTATGGTCAGTCTTTATTAGCTTCAACTATCTACTCTTTCATGCTTGGAATGCCCACAAACTGTATTTTAAATGAAATCCTCTAGAGTAGTCCTTGGAATAGATTGTTTTCCCCAGGTCAAGCTGTGCCATTTCTTCTCCTGTGAGCTTCATGATCTTGATCTGTTAAATGCTAAAGCAGCTGCTTACAAAATGTTCCATTTTTTGGAGATTAATTTATGTGGTTCAGAAACTTGGACATATTTTGAAGTGTTCACTGCCTTCCCATTATTTTCTTAGTCCTCTCAAATTAGAATGTATTCTTTTCCACTTTCAATAGGTTAGATAAACATTTATACATGGGCTTTAAGCAGTTCTGTTTAATCTCCATCATTTGCAAGAGGTCCGTTTCCTCCCTCTCTCCCTCTCTCTCTCTCCTTTCCTTCCTTCCTTCCTTCCTTCCTTCCTTCCTTCCTTCCTCCCTCCCTCCCTCCCTCCCTCCCTTCCCTCCCTCCCTCCCTCCCTCCCTCCCTCCCTCCCTCCCTCCCTTCTTCCCTCTCTCTCCCTTCTTTCCTCCCTCCCTCCCTTCTTCCCTCTCTCTCCTTTCTTCCTTCCTTCTTTCTTTCTAAAAAACGCCCCTTAAAACATTAATTTGCATTATGAAAATCCAGTCTTGGGAGATCTAGTTTGGCCCTTATTGTACAACATTTCTCATGACCTGTATCTGAGCCTTTGATAAATGTTTAAGTTATTGGGAGAACCTCTTCAAAAAGTCCCCATAAGAACTCATTCTGCCAGAGCCAATTTATGTCTGGTATTTTCCTATTACTTGTTTTGAAAATTTCAATTCATTTTCTAAAAGATAATATTTTACTACCTTTTATTTCCTGGTGTTATCAATTCTGGCCCCTTTATCAGTTTATTCCCTTATTCCATTCTACATTCATTCATTTATTCAAGAAATATTTGTTGATAAACAACTATGAAAATTGTTATTCTATGTGTTGGGACGCACAGTTGAACAAAATAGAGGAATTGCTGGCCTTGGGGAATTGACATTGTATTGGAGGATGGAAAGGAAAAATAAATAATTAGAAGCATAAACGATCAAGATGTTAGAGACTGTGATAGGTACTGTCGGGTAAGGCTCTGAATACAGTGAGGATGATCTGAAAGGGGTGGAACCATCATGGATGAAGTAGAGACCTCTATTCGGAAAAGAAATCTGAGCTGAGACCTAAAAGGTCAGTCCAGGAGTCATGTCAAATCAATGTCTGAGCCAGGTGTGGTGGCGCACGCTTGTAATCCCCGTGCTTGGGAGGCTGAGACAGGAGGATTGTACAGGTTCAAAGCCAGCCTCAGCTACTTAGTGTGCCTCTCAGCAACTTAGTGAGACTCTGTTTTTAAATAAAATATAAAGTAGGTCTGGGAATGTAGCCTGGAGGTAAAAAGGCCCTGGGTTCCATTCCCAGTAACACACACACACACACACACACACACACACACACACACTCCTCAAATTTCTTCCATTAATACCCAGCTTTGTAAACTCTAATCTCTTGCAGAGGGAGATCGCCCTGTGAGGACTGCTCCATTAGGGCAGAGGTTAATGGCCCAGGCCCCAGTTCAGCTCTAGCCAACATGCCAGGATCATTAAAATGAAGACACATGTCAAGGAAGGAGAATATTATAGGAAAAAGGTTCTATTTTATGTGCTAGAATTTCCATACTGGGAATAAAACTTCTCAATGAGGCTTTTAAAGGCCTGTACTGAGGCATGACCGACAAAATTAAGTCCCACTTAAGTGATGCAATTGTTGTGGGAGTATCTGTAGACAATTGTGTGTCTCTGTTTGTTTTAATGAACAAATTCAGTCAACCAACCATTTATCTATTGACTAAGTTCATCCTTTTTTTCTCCAAATAACCACATTTGCTGGCTTTATTTCTGTTTATTCGTGTTCATAATTTCCCAGAGACTAGTCTTATGGAACCTTTTCTACATTTCCCTATGCTAGCCCCATCTCATGTTTATATGAATATATACAGACACACATGAGCATGCCTTGCAAAGAATTGTATTTGGCAAAAAAATCTTATGCCAGTGCCTATGTAAGTTCAACATTTCTGGTGTCTTTTCAAATAGGTGCCTTATATTAGTGCTTATATAGAGAGCATTCTACACTATTCTTTTCTTCTTGTGCCCTTTTGCACAAGAATAAATCTTATTAAATGCAAATTTTAAGTATTAAGTTATTAATATTAAATAAAATTTTAAGTATGCTTTGAAAATACAAAATCTATGCCCTTTTGCCTGTGTGTATCTGATAAAGCATGTTTAAAAATATGATCCCATTTCTTACCTGATTAAAATTTTTCAAGGCAGCTGCAGTCCTAGCTACTGAGGAGGCTGAGGCAGGTGGTTTGCAAACTTGAGGCCAGCCCAGGCAACTTAGTAAGACCCTCACCTCAAAAGAGTAAATGAAAAGGGCTCAGGGTATAACTCAGTGGTAGAATGCCCTAGGGCTCAATCCCCAGTACTGCACCACCACCACCACCAGTAACAAACTTTGAGATGTTTTTCCATTGCTTTGGAGATAAAATGGAAGCTCATCAGAATGGCAAACCAGCTTCAGTGCAGTCTTTTCCCTGCCGGCATCTTTGGCCTCATCCCCTGCATCTGTCCTCCATCTTCAGATAAATAGGAAGCATTAGTTAGCACCAGGTATGGTGTGGGTAGCTTTTCTTTTCTCATTTAGTTTTCACAAGTTTTCCAAATTACTATGCAATATGTATTTAGCCAGGGTGTTCTATCCACCTGGAATTCCCTTCCTGCTTTGCCCACAAACTTTTGTTCATACTTAAATCTCAAGTGAACAATTTCCTCCTGTGCAAAGCCCTCTTACTTCCCCAGGAAGAGCTCTCCATTTCCTCCATCCCGTTCTGATTTTAACTCTCATGCAGCACCTCCTTCATGGACAGTCTTATCCATCTCCTCCACTGGGATGTGACTTGCTTAAGGGTAATAACCAGGACTTGACTCATTTTATGATCAGGCCTAGGATAAAACCTGGCTTGTTAAATGATGGATGAGTAGAATTAAATTGAATCAATTTGAAGGTACTGTTTTGGTACTTATTTTTTAAATAAACTTTATTGGCACATTGTAATTATACATGATAATGAGGCTCAGAGTGCTAGAAACATACATGCACACAGGATGAGATGTGTTTCCCTCCAGATCTGACTCTGCTCCCAGTTAACATCCATTTTGTATTGAATGGTGGTCACCAAAAACATAGATCCACATTCTAATTTCTGGAATTTGTGAATATCATCCTATGTGGCAAGAACCAATCTTACTTACATGGATCTGGAAAAGGAGGGGTTTATCCTGTATTATTTGGGAAGTTCCTAATTGCAATTCAATGTGTTTTAATACGTGGAGAGAAAAGGAGGTGATGTAATCTTGAAGATAGAGATTTGAGTGCTATAGTCACAAGCCAAGGAACATTGGGGCTAGCAGAGTCAAAGAGCAGATTTTCACCTAGAACTTCAAAGGTGTGCGATATCTTGCTGACATCTTGGTTTTGAATTTCTGGCCTCCATAACTGTGGTAAAGGAATGAAAGCCTTCTGTTTGAAGCCACAAAACTTGTGGTCATTTGTTACAGTGTCTGTAAAAATATAATATCTTGTAAATTTCTGAAAATATGTTCCTCTCAAATTGAAGAGTTTTTTTGGTGGGGACCTAATAGTATAAGGGACACTGAAAAGTTATACATGATTTTTGCTAAGGGTCTTTTTAGATCCTTTAGTGGGCTAAGGTACATTGTGAATGCCCAAGACTATGGAAATTCTCAGCATCATTTATTATAGAATCGGTTTTTGTCCATGTAACATTACCTTAATATTTTACTTTAGAGGCTACTGTTTGGTAGAAGAGTCTTGGGATCCATAATACTTAAGGCCCTTCTGCAATGAAACACAGAGAAAGTATTTGGAGGAGGTGTAGAGGGCATTGTTCCTAAAATATGTACACAGGAAACCACAATGAGCAGAATGAAATGCTTTTGCAAATATCTAATGTTTGCTTGGCATAGCTTCTCTGGGGTTTAGCTTTGCGAAATCTTCTTTGGGCTTTGTTTTCCTGGTTGCTGTGGAGCCAACTCACTTCTCAAGGCAAGTTGGGGCTGGGCCCAAGGGAAACAACCAAGGAATTAAGTGACTATACTTGGTCTCCAGGTGGACAGAAGGCAATAACCAGCTCAGTGTATAATTTTGAACATTGAAGTCCATATTTAGTGCACATTCCCCTCCCTCTGCTATTATTCTGTCTTCTTTGGTCTCTAAGACTCTCTCTCTTTCCCAATGTAAGCAACAGTCTAATAGCCCACAATGTGGCGTGATTTGTCTCTGAAAGAAATAGTAATTGTATTTGTTTTGGCACACCTGCCATCATTCAAGCCCGAGGCAGGTTGGGGGGGGGCATCAGGAACACAAAGGATTAGACATCATACTGAACAAACATGGCTGATAAAAAATGTTCTGGCTGGAGGGTGGTTCAAAATGTGAGAGAGATGTGAATAGTAGGTTTGCAGGTTCTAGTTTAGTCATCCTTATTAAGCTTAACAAAGTTTAGAGAATGTGTAGGAAAAAACATGGCCTAACCTAATGAAAATCTTTAGGAACCAAGGGAAAACTATTTCCAGTAAGGAGACAACTTTAAGCAGATTAAGCCTGAACATGATGAGAAGAAACAGCAAGAAAATGGTTAGAAGTTGGGCGTGGTGGCGCACACTTGTAATCCCAGCATTCAGGAGGCTGAGACCAGAGATCACAGTGAGACCTTCGCAACTCAGTGAGACCCTGATTCAAAAATAAAAAGACTAAAAAAATAGGGCTGGGGTGTTGCTCAGAGGTTCAGTGCCCCTGGGTTCCATCCCTAGTAACACACACACATACACACACCCCACACACACAGAAAATGGTTGGAAATATTATTTCTGCCAGTAGCTCAGATGTAAAACTTCTCATTAGCCTCTACTTACAACATGTTACTTTTCTTTTTAAAACTCAAATTGTTATTTCAACCTCCTTTGGAAGATTAGAATATTGCTTGCCTTAAATACATGCCACCTAAAGAATTCTCAATCATCTCTGAGTTATCTTCCTTGGGCCCACAAGTCAGCTGCAGGCACCTGGCTGGCCTTCTCAGTTCTGCCTCTTCGCTCTGGCTTTCACTAGTGCCCATGAAGCTTACTGGAAATGACTTTTTCAAACTTGTATTTGGATGTGCCTAAAATTTCCCATTTTAAGGATCTAGAGGGGTCTGGTTTCTGTATAGAAATCTGGACAATGACCTCCTTTGTTACTTAGGAGTAAATGTATCATCTGAGTCCGAGTCTTCAAAGACATCACTCTGCTTATGTCTAATGTCTTACAATGCTTCTTTTGGGCAGTTGAATGAGTGTGTGACCTCTGACTTCAAAGTGTCTGCAGAGGAAATCTTGCCACATCAATCCACAATACTTACCCCATCTTTTGTCCTTGCCCAGGACACAGCAAAAGTTATGAAGGTCTGAGATGGTACCGTGCTTGTAAGCTAACCAGTCAGCCTGCCATATTGGGCAGGTTGTGTTCTGCTCAGCATTCTTGTAGTTATAATATAAAGACCGACCATATAACTATGAGGAAAGAAGAATTTTTTTTTTATTCAGTTTTAGTCCATGTGAGGTGTGAGGCTGGGGACGGAATCTCAGGGCCTGGTGGCAAGAGGTGGTGGAGAGAGAGCACATGGGCTATACTCCTCACATTACAGAGGCCAGAAACAGAGAGGGGGGGGCAGGCAGAGACAAGAAGAAGAAGAAGAAGAAGAAGAAGAAGAAGAAGAAGAAGAAGAAGAAGAAGAGGAGGAGGAGGAGGAGGAGGAGGAGGAGGAGGAGGAGGAGGAGGAGGAGGAGGAGGAGGAGGAGGAGGAGGAGGAGGAGGAAGAGGAGGAGGAGGAGGAGGAGGAGGAGGGAAAAGGGAGAGAGGACAGGGAAGAGAGAGAAATAAGAGGAGAGGAGAGGAGAGGAGATAGAGGTGAGAGAGAGAGTGAGCATAAGGGGAGGCACAACCCTTTATATAGTCCCCAAGGCTGCACCCACCCGGAGCCTACCTCCAGCTACACACCATATTGGCCTACTGAGTACCACCAAGGTAAACCTATTACACTGAATTTTTGTACTACTGGGATTACAACCCTCATGACTCAATTATATCTGTTCCAAACATTAAATGAGCTCTTTAGGGGGCATTTTATGTGTAACTATAGCTGTGTTTGTATACAGATATATGTATGATTTGTATATGTTATGTAAATATAAGTTGATGTTAGAGCTCACTCCTCACAGGACAATATGATGTGAGCCTGATGTCATCAGCTCATGCCCTGGTGTTGGCAGCACAGAAGAGGAATCCTGGCCTTCTGAAATTTGGAGTTAATATGCAAGTTGATGGGATAGCTTCTCATCTTACCCTCTGGAGTGAGGAAGAAAGAGATACTTTGCTTTGGAATGTGAAGGGATTCTCTCTATGGGGAGGAGAGAGGGTTTCTATTTTATTACCGTGGAATGTAAACAAAGAATTCCAGGGAGGGAAAGCAAGCTCTAGAGAGGCCTCTATCTTTGTGCCTGATGCTATGGTCTGAATATTTGTGTCTTCCCAAATTTCCACGCTGAAAGCCTAACCCCTCGTAGTGGTGGCACTAAGGGATAGGGCCTTTAAGAGGTAATTAGGTAATGAGCATCCTGCTCTCATGAACAGGATTAGTGCATTTATAATAGAGGCCCCGGGAGGCTTGTTTGGCCTTCTTCCATTTTAGAACACAGTAAGAAGGTGCCATCTATGAACAGAAAGCAGACCCTCACAAGACACTCAATCTGTCAGCACCTTGAATCCACTTCTTAGAATCCAGAACGGCAAGAAATAAATTCCTCTTGTTTATAAGCTACCTGGTCTGTGGTATTATGTTATAGCAGCAAAAATGAACAAAGGCACTTGATAATCAATCATACTTTAATCCAGGTGCTAGTGCTCTTTGGTCAGAAACCCCTGAGCATGAATAAACATGAAACTGAGAGCATTGTTTCTCAATGCCAAAATTTTCCTCTTAAAAATAAGGGCACAGAAAGAGGAATGTAGCTCTGTGGCACAGAGCTGGCCTAGAATGCATAAGACCCTGGATTCAATCCCCAGAGTTACAAAAAACAAATTAAAAAAAAAAGCTTCCAAGTACATTAAATGATAAAAACAGGCCCTGGCGTGGTTAAGGAAGAAGAGAAAAAAAGATGGAAAAGGGAACAAAGGTACCATATATGTGAGCAGTGCCTGGGACCTAGTTCAGCCAACCCAAAAATGACTATTATAGTAATTTATTGCTATAATGATGTTACTCATCTTGGTATGAAGTCACCCTATCTATAGAGAAAACTGAGATAATATTTATTCTTTTCTCTTTCACTCACTCTCTGACAGATATTTACTGAATATTGACTATGTGACCGACACTACGCTAAGTACAGAAATAATAGTGGTTAACAAAATAGACACAGTCTTGGAGCTTAGAGTGGTATAAAGGGCATTTGTAAACAAAGCATCATTATAAAATCATTAGTTATAGTTTTTTAAATATTATGATGGAGAAACTCAGGGTATTATTAAGAGTGTATAACAAGAGAAGCATAGTTCATCTGGAAGTGTTTTGAGAGTTGCCAGACTTAGGAAATAAAAATACAAGACATCAGTTTAAGTGGAACTTCAGGTAGACAATGAGCAATTTAGTATACGTCTCATGCAATATTTGAGCTATACTTAGAAGGTTGTTCCTTATCTGAAATTCAACATTAGCTCGATTTCTATATTTTATCTAGAAAACCTATGTGGGGGCAGGGAGAGAGTAGTTAAAGGGCCACACTCAGGAAGTGACATCTTTACTGGCACCTAAAGGGTGAGCTGGTGCTGTCCAGAGTCGAAGTCCAGGGATGGAAATAGTGTGTGAGTGTAGACCAGGCAAAGAAAAGGATAATATGTGAATATATGAATTAAAGTGGAAGGACTCTAATATCTTTAGTTACTATGTCCAGTGTGTGATGACATTCATAGAAGCCAGGAAAAATCAGGGCCCAGGAGGGTAGGTTAAGGTATTAGAAAATGAACAAACTCTACTCCTGGGGCTATCATGATGTGTCCACTGGCCATAAGTAAGCCAGTGCATTTCTCTGGACCTCAGCTTTTCTTATGGGCTAAATAAATATAGATGTTAAAATGCTTACAAAGGCAATAACAGATTCTTAGGTTTCACTAGGACAACTTAAGGTTATCTAATATAACACCCTCAAGACAGAGTGGAAGTGATAAATTTTTGAGAAGACTTAAATTCTAATTAACCTGATTTGATCATTGCATATTGTATACATGTGTACTGAATTATCATCCTCTACCTCATAAATAAATATAAATATTATGTGTCAATTAAAATGATCAGATTGCATATCATATACATATATACATATATATTATTTCTCTATGTCAATTATACACTTAAAAAGCTGGAAAATGTAAGAAGACAAAATGAAACAAAACAAATACTTTCTTTTAGAATTCATATTTCTCATATGCTAGGAATGGAACCCAAGGGCTTTCTACCTCCGAGCTATACCCAAGCCCTATTTCTTATTCTTTTTTTTTTTTTGGTGTTACTGGGGTCCCTGGAAACCCTTCTACCTATAGGCTACACTCTCAGACACCTATTTTTATATTTTTATTTGGAAACAGGGTCTCTTAAGCCAGAGAGGCTGCTTTGAACCTGTGCAATCCTCCTGTCTCTGCCTCCCAAGCACGGGGATTACAAGTGTGCGCCACCATGCCAGGCTAATTTTTATTATTTATTTTGAAATCAGGTTTCATTAAGTTGTGGAGGGCCTTTCTAAGTAGCTGAGGGTGTCCAAAAACAATTCTTCTGTCTCACCCTCCCAAGAACTGGGATTACATACATGCATGCATGCATCACCACACCCACCTCACAGGTCAATATTAGCAACACCTTTCTTTCTGAGTTACTCTTGAGTTTTATGATAAAATTAATAGAATCTCAAAACTGAGCTTTGTAGATAGTAGGTGCTCATCCAATGATTTGTTAATGTAGACTGGGTGCCTGTCCATTATTTTAAAGAATTCTGGAAACCTTTGGTGGAAGATTAGAAATTCTAGGGAAGGGAAGCAAATCGCTGTCCTGTGTTATGGATTTTGCTCATGGGTTTGTGGAAATAGTTGATCTGTCAGTACTGGAAGCTCCAGGAAGATTCACATCAACAGATGAATTCACAACAACAGAGGTCTTGAGACTCTCAAACTATGAGATGTCAAAAGTCCAAAGTTGCAGCAGGAGAAAGAAAAGGAGACTGTGAGCTTAAAAGTTTCCCTCAGTCTACAGGTAACTTTTTAGCAGGGTTTTCTAGAGATCACTTGATTCTAATGAATCCTAGTAATTAATTATACAAACAAATGTTTATAAATGCCTTCCATACAGCTGATCATCTTATATTGGAGAACAGAAGGATAAAAAAAAATCAATAGGTGCCTATTTATGGATTGTCTCAGAGGAATGGACACATTTGGGAGGAATACATACCATGGAGGGGAGGCAGTGGTTCTGGTGAGACCCTGGAGCATCCCTGAAAAGCCCAGCGAGGCTCTCCTTGAGCTCAAATAGACACTTGTCCTTGCTCTTGCTCCGGGTATACAGCTACTTTGAGATGTGGAGCTGGATTGTGATCCAATTTCTCAGTTACCTCAAAGACACTGAACAAATGGTAGGTAGGTTAGTACTTGATAAATGTTGGTTAAGTTCAATTGTTTACCTAATGGCTTAGTGCCAGGTAGATGGCAAAATATTTAAAAGAATCTTTCATATGTTAAGAAAGCACAAGAGGCTCATGCTGAATGAGTCGTTAGTTTTTTCAGCAAAGATGGATGTGCATGAATCCATCCATAGCTGAGTCTAGACGATGCTTTTGCAAAGCAACTTGCCATATTAGGAGAGAAATTGGTGGCTGAGAATAAACAGGCTAATCCTGCCACAAAAGTGATTCTAATTTTTTAATTGAGGCTGAAAAATGGAGCCCAGAAGGAGTGATTATAATGTGGGATTCTATGAAATGTTTAGTTTAAATTGACCACAGTTTTGGCACTCCTCTTTTGGAAGAAAGAAGCAAATGTAAGAGAAGAATTTTATAGAAAGAATTTAAGCTTAAGAAGGTCAGCCTCCCACACCTACAGTTATGGTTTTGGAGCAAGGGAAACTATGTGGTTTTTCAGGACATCCCGGAGGCAGCAAATTTCAGAATCACCAAAGAAAGATTCAGTTGTATTCAGAAATTTTGCTTTTCCTCACAAGAAAGAAAGTGGCATGTTTTAGAATTATTGCCAACTAACTGCAAGAGTTGAAATGAAAACATCAGTGATTCCTAGTTAGAATATTCAGCTGACTTCTACTCCACCCATGGTCATGGATTTTAGTAAGGCAATTTAAAAAACTCTGCTCCTAGGAGGCTCCATTTTCTTCAATAAAAAGGAAGGATAAGTGTGGTAGTGATGTGTAATGTGCAAATTATTGAACAGGATCAAGGTGTACATCGCACATATATTGGTTTTCTATTTTCCAATTTATTAATTTAATTTTTTGTGTTAATACTCCTTTCTGGACTACTTTGTAGACTTTTCTTTCTTTCTTTCTTTTTTAAAATCTGTGTTGGCCATTTTTGTGTAAACGTGTGAGGCCTACCGAGATGCTCATCACAAGCTCTGTTCTTTAGCCAATTTAAAAAGTGAATGAATTCAGTTTTGCTTTCTTTAGTTTATGACAAGCCTTTGTACATGTAAGAGCCACCTAGCTAATAAAATGTCCACAGCCCACCATTAAGAACATTACCCACAACACCACAGGGACAGTTTCTGATAAAAAGATGGCCTTGCCCATGCTAGATAAGTGCTCTATCACAGAGCTACATCCTTAGCCCCTTCTATTTTACTTTGAGACGAGGTCTTGCTAAGTTTCCTAGGCTGGCCTTAAACTTGCCTTCCTCTTGCCTCAGACTCCCAAGTAACTGGTGTCACAGGCATGTACCATCAATATTATGTTTTTAAATCTAGGTTCCTTCTTGTATGTGAGTTTATTGAAAAATGAATTCTCAATGGCTATAATAATTAGCTGCGTGAACATCTTTCAGAAAATTAGGAAATTTGAGATTTGAAATTTGAATAGAAATGCACATAACATTTTGCTGTAACTAGGACAATTCTACAGTATAAAAAAATTATATACTTATTTTTAAAAGGTTAAAATTTAGATCACAGATATTTTAAGTATTCTATATATGCTTGTCTTTCTCGGATGCAATTTTGAAGTAGTTGCATTTTTCCAATTTGAGGTTTAATGTATAACCCAGTGCTTGGTACATGGTAAAAAAGTAAATGAATTTAAACATACTGATTTTCATAGAGAAGTACTGTTTTCATGTTCCAGAGAATTTGCAGATAGGCACAAGGTGTGTGTGTGTGTGTGTGTGTGTGTGTGTGTGTGTGTGTGTGTACATGAGAGAAAGAGTAGATATTGGGAGGATTCTGCTTATGGGACATATATGCTAAATATACTACCTAGAGGAAAGAATACTGCTTGGTTTTCTCATCTAAAAGATTAGAAAAAATGCTGTTTCTGTACAAGCACATCAGACTTTTTTCTTCATCATTATTTCCTAAGCAATTATAGTACAACTGTTTTCATAGCATTGGTATTGTATTAGGTACTATAAGTAGTGTAGAGATGATTTAAAGTAGTTGGGAGGCTGTGTATATGTTATATGCAAATATAACACCATTTTTTATATTTTACTTGGAAACAGAGTCTCACTAAGTTTCTGAGAGCCTCACTAAGTAGCTGAGGCTGGCTTCCAACATGTATGATCCTCCTGTCTCAGCCTCCCAAGCGCAGGGATTACAAGTGTGCGCCACCACATCTGGCTATAACACCATTTTATATAATGGAGCATGTTGGTGTCTGTGCAGGATCTGGCACCAATTCCTGGAGGATACCGAGGGACAACTGTTTCCTCTAATGGACTGTGGCCCTCAGATGCTACTGAGGCTTCTCTTCTATCCCATCAAAATCTATGGAAATCACTGTTACCATGTATGGGATTAAAAATAGGTTCAGTCATACCAAGATACTGCTTTTTTCCCCCAACACTTATGAATACCCTCAATTAATAAATTCACTTTGACCTAGTAATGCTATAACTTGGGATTTATTCTAGAGACACAACAAGCACAGTTGTTTTGGGTTAAATATGTATGATTTTTCTTGGTAATAGAATGAAGTGACCACTGTGTTCTGACTTGCTAGAGACTTTCCCTTTTTTAGCACTATAATTTTTTCCATGTGAAGTGAGTTCTGACTAACCTACTGTTGACAACCCTTTTGCTGAATGAATATTTTGAGATGCTTGGGAATACAGAAATAAACATGAAATTTCCTTCTAGGGGCTTAGTAAACTGTAAGACTTAGCTTTTCAGAGTGACCAATGTAAGTTAGGAGCAGAGATAAAATTTTGAGGAAATTATAGATTAAGAAAGGCTAAATAGGAAAGAATTTAAAGACTGGAACAGACCTGGAAGCTCATGGCTAAGAAAAAATATTGAAAAACTTAAGGCAAAGAAGGATGTTTATGAAGTTGGTTGCTATGCAATGTGTTTGATATAAAATTTCTCTTTCTTCTTCCCATATCTTCTGGCTAATATTTAAATTATGAATGATGAATTAAACAGAAGATTAGATACAGGAAAAGAGAGAATGAGTCAATAGGACAAAAAATCACAGCTCCCCACCCAGTGAAGGGGGGGGATTTCAAATGCAGTATAGGGAGAAAAACAAAACAGAGACAGAGAGAGAGAAAGAGAGAAGAGAGAGAGAGAGAGAGAGAGAGAGAGAGAGAGAGAGATAAGAGATTGATTTTCTTATGCCATATACAACTGACTTCAAATTTGTATTTGGAATTGTTTTTAAAAATTGAAAGAAAAATCTCTCCACACCAGTAAAAAAAATTATAGAAAATAATGAAAGGATGAGCAAAAAGTAGGAATGGGCAAATGCTATGAAAGAAAATATGGATGATAGGAAAATGTTAAAGAAATTTAAATTCATTAATATACAAATTAAAATATTTTATATGCTGAGATACCATTTTATAGCCAGCAGATGGCTTATTTATCTACTTATGTATTTACTTATTTAATTAATTTTTAGACTATCATGCTTTTCCAAGGGTAGAGGTCAATGGAAGCTTACATGCTAACTGAGGAAATGTAGATTGTTTCAACCATTATGAAAAATGATTTAACAGAATCTATCATAATATAAAATGACCCAGAAAAAAAATCCTCTCTCAGGTCTACTAAAGACACTCTCTTGCACTTTGGTATAAGGATTGTTTTTAATAGTGGAAAACCTGGGAATCAATCTAGTTTAGTGTTAAGTTAAAGCACCTCTGGTGAAGTTTTGAATAGCATGATGTTAATTAGTTCAGCTTCTCATATTCTCCTCTCCATAGGAAGAGGAGTAAATTACTGGTAAGTTTGACATAAGGAAATGAAGTTGCATGGCTTGGCTGCTGCTTCCCTTTCTCTTGGGAGCATGCCACCATGCAAGAAGAGCACTTAATTTTATGCTAGACTGTGGCCATGGGGAGTTTTTACCTTAGTGGGTTCATTCATCTTAGAGTGGCTTTTCCCACATGTACCTGACTGATATAGAAAGGAAGGGCCATGCACACAAGACCATAAGCAACCATCGCTGTCCCTGCTCTTCATTCAGCAAGAGCACTACTCAGCAGGCTACAAGCATCAGCACCCTGTCACAGCCTCTCCTTCTGATGGCTACAGGGCAAGTATGCCAGTTTCAATGATACACTCACCTGAGGGGTTGAAGCAGGAAGAAGAGCGAGAACTAAGATGCAGGATAACCTTGTGGGTAAAGATATCTGTCCTGGATTGCTAGTGTATCCCCAGAGTCTTCTCTTGAGCCACAGAATTTTGGAGCCACTGTATTTTTGGGTTTCTTTGTTATAGCAGCTTCATATATATTGGACTTAGTCAGCATTCTCACTGCTATAATGTAAAAGACCTGACCATGTAACTTAGAGGAAGGAATATTTATTTGCTCAGTGTCTTTGGTGATTTTGGATTTCGTCCATGTGAGGTCAGGGACCTTGGATCTCAGGACATGGCAGTAGTGGGAAGTGGAGGGAGAAACAGAGCAGAAGGCTTCAGTCTTACATCTAGGAGGATGGAAGCAAGAGATCCATCAAAGAAGGAACCATATAAAAACCCCAAGCAGCAACACAAGGGACCCACTCCTCAAGCCACATCTTACCTATTACCACTCAGATAAACCCATTACAACCCTCATGACTTAACTATGTCAATCCTGAGAATTAATACATGCTCTCTTTAGGGGGTATTATATATCTGTTTTTTTCCCCTACAGTACTGGGGATTGAACCCAGGGGAATTTTAACTCTGAGCAACACTCCTAGTCCTATTTTTTTATTTTTCATTTTGAAACAGGGTCTCACTAAGTAGCAGAAGCTGGCCACAAACCTGATAGCCTCCTGTCTTAGCTTCCCAAGTACTGGAGTTACAAGCTTGCACCTGCCTAGGGGGCATTCTATATATAACCATAACAATACCCCAATCAATATAATATAAATGAGAACATTTATTTTTATACATATGCAAAAATAAATATTTATAATATGATACACACCAAGTTTAGGATAATAGTTAACTCTGGGAAGGAAAGAAGAGAAGGGAAAGACAATATAAAATTTGGTGAACCTATAACTAATAACTAATAGGTTAACCTGCACATTTACAGGAACCTAGATTCATTATTTTTGCCTTGCTTACTCACCATGTCCTTTCTCTTCTCAAGATCACAAGATGTTCACTGGAGTCCAGCCATCATAATCTTACAGTAAGTAGAAAGTAATGAAAGAGAGAGAGAGAGAGAGAGAGAGAGAGAGAGAGAGAGAGAGATACTTGAGTCAACTTAAGTTCATTTAGAATGATTTTATGTAAATCTCATCTCATCCCCAAACTTCTGTCTACATCTCCTTTCAGTCATGCCTCTATATTTTATCTCCATGCTGCAGCCAAAGCAATACTGTATGTAACTTCTGAGCCCTCAATTGGGTTCAGGCCTCCTGAGTCAGCACACGAGGTCCTTCATGGTCCAGTACTTGTCCTCTCCAGCACCAGCTTCTGGACCTTCCTGCTTGCAGGCGATGTTCCAGAAAAAGTTAACACTTTAATTTCTGGAAATTGCTATGCTCTCTCTCAGTCCTTTTTTTTTTTCTTTCCTTTTTTGTCAACTACACCTCCCTTGGTTTGGAACACTTCTTCATTTGGCTAACCTCTGTTTTCCTTTGAGTCTTCTTCCAGGTGTTCCTTGGATTATGAAAAGTATTTTTAACATTCAGTCTGGACCAGGTATGCTATGACTATACTTTGAATACACTTGTGTTTCTAGTGCTTCACATGTATGAATTCCTAAATAAATAGAGGGACAATATAATTTGCCCTCCAAATCAGGATGCTATTAAACATTGCATCTGGTACAGCAGATGGCAGGAGAGAAATATATAAGCATTTGATCTTGCTATCAATACATGTTTGGCTAATGTATACATACCATTGGATTAGCTTGTATACATTATCAGAATATAAGCACCATTGTGTTGGAATTTAAAAATGTATGACTTACCCACTGGTCTATCTTAATGACTTCAGCACCAAGCATAATTCATGGCACACTGTAAGTGCCTCATGGGTGTTGAATACGTGAATAAGCATATGCATGGTGTTACTACTTACTGATCAATGGCACAATTTCATTTTGGACAAAGCTTTAGTCTTTAATGTACTGTGGGGATTTGGTCAAGAGTACTTATTCAAATAAGAAAAAGTGTACTTTTAGTGTACAAGAAAATACTTTCACAGAGATTGTGTGAGGTATGGTATTTTCTTCTGTGAACCCTTGATAATATGATTGTATATCCCAAAGAGGTTCCTTTTCCTCCTGCCCAGTTAAATTTTGTAATCTTCAAAGTTAATGTTAACTACTTCATCCCCCTAAACTTCTCCACCTGTTGCTCTTACTATAGAATATGGTTACTGTGAGGACCAGTGTTGAAACACTCTGTATACTAGAAACAGATAAAATCTAGAACATCTTTAATTTGAGTAGGTCAGAAACACCAAACTGCTTAATTTCCAAACATTTCTTTATTACTGATTCAGCTCAGTCAGTTCTTAGTTCTCTTTTATTTATTTTTCTGTGTAGTTATGACATTAGTCACCTTTAGGAATTCTTTTCTATCTTGTATGGGAGTCTTCTGACCACAGGACCATTTTCTGTTAAAATGAAGAAATACTTGGAGTGAGTGATGCAGAGATCATTTGCACAGATCTTTGTTTGAGCTCTGAATTTAAAACAATTACTTCTAAACATACTCATTACCTACTAGTTCTTCCATGTTTCCAGAGTACAATTAAATTTATTTAAAGACTATGAACTTGTTGGTACACATTTGTTTCTTGACGAATACAATCAGGCCTACTTGTCAACATTCATTCAGTCAGTCATGGCCTAAGGAATGCAGGGCTTTGGTGATTGGGTTCTTGAGATGTCTAGCATGGGGAGCTATATCCTTGTACAGCATTCCATTGTCCCCTGTACATATACTTGTGTGGCAATAACTCCATTGGAGAAGTTTCAATGCACATTCGTCAGCCAAAATAAAAATAAAACACCTACACCTTTTCAGAGAGTTGGAAGCCAGAGAGTAAGACATATCTTTACCAAAATTCTTAAGAGAGACTAAGTTATAAGATTCCCAGTTTTTGAGCATACTGGTTACAGCTTGTCTTGGCACAGAGGACCAGATTCTTCTGAACTACACTGGAGGAATCTGAGATAATTTTACACTGCATAATCACAACCAAAGAAAATTAGAAGTAGGAGGTTATTTTAGAAAGAGACCTAGATCTGCCACTAAATAGCCAAGTAACCTTGAGAAATTAATTCCCTTCCTTTTTTTCATGGCCTTTTTTATCTTCAGTGATAAGCAGAAACCAAGTGATCCGTGAATCTATTGGAAATATATGATTCTATGAATTGAAGACACGTTAAATTAAGTGATGAGTACATCTTTTGCCCACTAGTCGTCCTTCTTGTGCAGAAAATGAAGATGCTTCTTGTCATCCTTGTCCAGAAAATGAGGTTGACTGAAGTTCTTTTAGTTTACTTGGTCATGTATCCAAAATAGGAGATAATATGTCTTCAAAATTCTTGGCATTTGTTTTCTTATTATCATAAAAATTTAAAGTGTTCTTTGTATTAAAATCCAGAGCTCTATGTTATAAAGAAGCTGATACTTGGGGAATTAGGTAGTATAGGTTTTCAGTATAAGTAGCTATTATTTTCATTAGTTTCCAATTGAAAGACCATGGATCGTGGGGAGGAGTTGGATATATGGTAGTCCATGGTTTTTAAAGAGAGGTATTTGAAAAAATGATGAATTTTCTTGGAAATACATGTGCCCACCCTCTTGGCTTAAGTGCAAGAAAAAACTCTAAGGAGTAAGGGCTAGACATCTATTGTACGTGTAACTGCCTGTAAGGACAGGGGCTCAATTTTGTGTTAATGTGGTTGTGGATGTCACACCTCAAAATAACTTCTAGCAGGCATATCTCAAAGGGGCTCTGGCACATGATCATTTACAGATTGTAAGAATTATTAAACTCCCAGCAGGGAAGAAATGACTTTTTCTCTGAAGACTAATATTAAATGCAATTCAACTCATATAAAATTCTAACTAAACTATACCACATACATGCTTGGATAAAAAGGAAGGAATTTTGTGGCAATGTATGTTTATCTCTAGAATTGATGATTGAAATATAGACAACATTTAGAGATAAATTATTGTCACTTTAATTTTTGGATTGTGTAAGCCAAAATAAAGTTGAATTGATATGTAGCCCTCTTGATGTCATATTAGCTTTTGTGTATGGGTATAAAGAAGTACAGTTAGGGTAGTAGCCAAATTACTGTAGTTATAGTTATATATGTTATGTACATATAGCCCAAGTATATACTATTTTATAAATTATATAAATACTATATTAGTTATATAGAGAAAGCACATAATACTATGTGTACTATAATATATACAGTACAGTTGACCCTCCATATCTGTAGGTTTTACATCCTTAGATTCAACCCTAGATTTCATCCCTAGATTGAAAATATTTGAAAACAAATTCTGCGTACAGAACATGAATAGACTCTAACCAATATGGTATTACAACATTTACATAGGATTTCCTTTGTACTAGGTATTAGAGTTATCTAGAAATGATTTAAAGTATCATGGAATATGGAATAGGTGTTATGCACATAGGATACAATTTTTTATAAGAAACTTGAGTATCTATACATTTTAGAATTATTGGGAGAGGGTTCTGGAACAATTCCTTCAAAGATACTAATGGATAACTCTCTATATAATAAACTGTATATATTATAGCATTATATAGAAAACTAATATATATCTACATAGTATATATAATATATTATCTGTATATTACTATAATATGATAATTGCTATAGTAATACTAATATAATGTTTAAAGGTCTTGCTCCATGCTAGGCACCATATTTAGTGTTTTACTAAATTTACTTATTTAATGCTTATGAGTATTTAATACTCATGAGTTACTCTGAGTTATTATTTCCATTGCTCACAAGGAAACTTAACACTGGTAAAGCCAGAGCATTCATATCCAAACTCCAGCCACTGCACTCTACTGTGAAAAATCAAAGGTTTATCAATGATTATAAAGATGTAAGAATAATTCAAAAATAAATCTTAATTCTTTTTAGTTGTCAGATATTTGTCTTGTACTGACAAGAGATTTTAGTTAAAAATCATACTTTCTGAGATTGGATTCTTTTCAGAGAATATCATTTGTGAAAAGTGGGCTAAATTGTGAGATTGAAACAATTTTCCTGAGGATGACTTAGGGCGATTTTTATGCATGAAAGCTAACAACAGTTCTTAGTCATTCAGAGGCAGTGCTGGGTGGTAGTAAGAAAGAACAGGGAATCTGGTTTGTTAATCTTTTGGTTTGATTGGCTGTTTATTTGTAAATCCAAATTGTTTAAGAAAATATTTCAGTCCCTCCAAAAAGAGGAATTTACTGATAATCTGGACAAGTGTGTATCTGTGTTCTGTTTTTGTTTTTGATCTATGGCTGATATTGTGGGTGGAAACTGTGAGTTCTCTTTGTGACCATATTTGAGATACACAGATTTTGACAGACCGAGTTTTCAAAAATGGACACAACAATTTCTCCTATCCAACATGTTCTTCTTACCATATTCTTACCATATGACTTTACATTCCTCACATTAAGAGGCAGGAACTATTTTTATTTTTATTTTTTATTTTTTGGTAGTACTGGGCTTCCTGGAAGCCCTTCTACCTCTGGGATACGCTCCCACGGGCTACACTCCCAGACCTATTTTTTTAACTTTTTTTTTAAATGTGGAAACAGGGTCTCTTAAGCCAACGAGGCTGGCTCCGAACCAGCGCGATCCTCCTGTCTCTGCCTCCCAAGCGTGGGGATTACAAGCGTGCGCCACCACGCCCGGCAGGAACTTTTTTTTTTTTTTGTACTCTTAATTTGGGCTGACTTTGAAAAAGGTTGTGAGTTCTACTCTGGGACATCTGAGGCGGAGTCACAAGAGGTAATAGAGTTCTTATGCTTAGAACTCACTGCCATGCCATGAGGAAGCCCAAGACACTCTCACAGACAAACCCCCAGAGAGAGAGGAAGAAGAGCCCTGGCCCTCCATCCTCACTGAGCCGCAGACAGCAATAAGCTCCCACCTGCCTTGTGAGTGAGGCTTTATGGAAATGGATCCTCCATCCTCCAGGTAAGCCACCCCAATGATGTCACATGAAACTTCTCCTGGCAAACATGGTACCCAAATTGTGGATTTGTGATCCAAATAAATGATACGTGTTGTCTTTAGCTACAAGACTTTGGAGTAGGTTTTTGAGCAGTAGTAACATGACTGGAACTCACCTCATGTGAATTATTTTCCTATTGCTGAAGAACAATAAGTTAAAAGTTTCTCAGTATAGGAGCTGTGTTTTGATTGGTTGACATATATTCATGAACATTTTTATACATATATAATATTCTTCATGCTTTATGTTTTACATTCTCCTTTTTAATGTTTTAATTAACAATCTAAATTCACATAATTAGACTCAGTGCCAAATTAACTGGTTTAATGTTTCTTTAAAAGTAGTTATGTGTTTTATCCCTGATGTTATCAATATAGAACACAAGCATATATTTTAAATAAAATATGCATTTTTAACTTAGTTAATCTGAACTCTAACACTTCATACTGTTTTATAGGTCAGATTGGCTAATAGTAATTTCTATAATGTTTAAAATCTGAAATAAAGTAATAATGTGAGACTATAATTCACCAATAAAAACACAATAAAATAAAGTTAAAATAGTAGATCCAACTAATTTTAATTATACTTTCAATATTTTATAAATAGTGATTGAGTTCTGTAGTGTTCCAGATTAAACATAATCTCCAAAATTTGTAATTAATTATAAATTCTTACACTAATTTTAAATCAAGTTAATTAATTTAGAATACTTTCCATGTAAGATAGAATGCTAAAACATTGATCACCAAACATTATATTAAACATTATATTAATTGCTTGTTATAGCACATGATTATGCATGTACATATGTGTACATGCATATGCATATGAAGCCAAATTTATATTGGCCCCATATTTGTATATATTATAGAACTGTCATATTTTTGGATCATATTAATGAATGTGTTCATTTTTGCCACTTTAAAAAGGTGTGAAATTAATTAATATGGCTCTAAGGAGCTTTATTCAACTATCCCAACAAGGACTTTTGTTCTTCATTCATGAGCTTTTTTAGTATGCTAAAATGCTTGGTATAGTACATGATTATCCATTACTTCTTGATTCTCTCCATGAAAAAATAATCTGGCTAAAAATTATAATTAATATAAGCAATTGAGCCTCTGTTAGAAATAATGGTGACAAAATGTTGGTAATGTATACAGATAATGGTTATGCCTTTGTTTATCAAGTGTGAGAGAATGTAGTTTTATGTTGGATTTATATAGAATTTGGAAGAGGCTAATAAAAAACAGAAACCCATATGGATATAAAAAGCTGAGAAGGCTTGTAGGAAGAAAGTGAACTTTATTTCTTTAGCTTATCATATCTGAAAGTAATTAATCCGAGAAGCTAATGAATATATTATTAAAATGATATTCAGCCTAGGTGTGGTGGTGCACACCCATAATCTCGATACCTAAAAGGCCGAGGCAGGAAGATCACAGCTTTGAGGCCGGCATGTGGTTACCTAGTGAGACTGTTTCAAAATAAAAAAAATAAATCCTGAAGGTGTAGCTCATAGCTTAGTGATAGAACAGCTGTGGGTTCAATCCTTAGTACCACATGTGCGTATACACACACATACACACACAAACATGCACACACACAAATAAATGTTCAGTTTTCATAACTTGTTCAAAATAATCAATGAAGAAAGAACCATTCAATTTTTACCACCAAATATTATATTTACACATCACTAAAATTTGGTTTCCACTCTTTCAAAATGATGTGTGTCTTGGTATCTTCTATTCTTTTTTTTTTTTTTTTTTTTTTTTTGGTGGTACTGGGGTTCCTGGAAGCCCTTCTACCTCCGGGCTACACTCCCAGACCTATTTTTACATTTTTGTTTGGAAACAGGGTCTCCTAAGCCAGCGTGTGCGGCTGGCTTCGAACCTGCGCGATCCTCCTGTCTCTGCCTCCCAAGCGCAGGGATTACAAGCGTGCGCCACCACGCCCGGCTTCTTTTATTCTTATGTATGTAGAATAGTTTATCATTTGCTTTTATTCATTCTGCTCAGTTATCTGATAGTAGATAGTCTATATCTCACAATTATTAAAAATAATATTGCATAAAGTTTCTTATTTAAGAGCTAAAATTCCTTACAATCGCATATTTAAAATGTTTGGTTATTTTGATTAATAGTCAATGTCTTATGATTTATTTCTTTTAGGTATCTATGATCCTATCTTTTTTTTTTTTTTTTTACAGTATTGGAGATTGAGCCCAGGGTCATTCTATCTCTGAGGTACACCCTCAGCCCTATTTTTTATTCTTTATTTTTAAAGAAGGGCCTCACTAAGTAGCTGAGGCTGTCTGTGAACCTGCTATTTTCCTGTCACAGTAAGTACTGGGATTTCAAGTGTGTGCCACCAGACCCGGCAGCTAGGATCCTACCTTAATCAAATGATAAAATCTACTTTTGGCCTTCTACAATCAGTCCTCAAGTTCAGGAGGTAAAAAGAAAGAACGTATCTTTTACACTTAAAACTTTAATGAGATTTCCCAGAGATTTCAAGTATTACCATAATATTTGCTCTAGATGCTAAAAGATTAGTTTTTATTTACTATGTTCACTATTTCTTAACTAGTTCAACTGTATAGTAGAAACTATCTTATTGGGACAATTACCATAACTGTTTCACAATGGAAGAATTGTCAAACCAGAAGAGAAGCTCGGCCTTCCCTAGGTCACTTCCTGGCAGATTATGGAGATCTTGGAAAGAGAAAAATTGGACTACATTGGCAAGTACTGCAGGTGAGATTCATGGAGATAAACTT